>NW_027466186.1:467500-525000 GCF_046127955.1 Nelusetta ayraudi | reverse complement strand
AATGATGCTGACAAATGATGAATTATGATGCAGTAATGGAAAAGAAATGTGCTAGAAACTGACCAAAACAACACAATGAAAAGGTGAAATGTTGTGTGCTTTTTTGTCGCATCACAAAGCTACAAGCTAAAAGCCCTTATTTCTAAAAATGCCACCTCTTATCAACTACAAACTTTTGACAATCTACAACACGATACCGTACCAGGACATTCAAAATGTATATTTTCTTAATCAGAGCGAAGGATCTCAGATGCCTTCACCCACTGCTCAGGGCTTTAGAACGTTGGGTGTGGGGAAAGCCACGTTCATGAAAATATTACTCCCAGCAGTGTGTTTTATGTACTTCATGATGTGTCCAGAGGGAAACCTTCCCTGCCAGGCCTTGCTATCGTTGCTGAGTCCCAGGAATTGGGTAGTTTTAAAGGTCACATGATAAACAAAATTTACATTACCTGTATTTGTGAAAGACGATATTTATGTCCAGCAGCCTGTCAGTCAGCACTGCTACCGTCTTCTGAGGCTGCCTTGCTATTGTGTCCTTCCAAACCTGCAGAGGGTACAACAAAGCAATCGCTTTAGCAGGAAGACAAAATCAACTCTTTTAGCTGGAGGATGTAAAAGGAGGATGTGCAATTTCCCGACACTATCCCCTGGAACAAAAAAAATGTTTATTCTATTCTATTCTATTCTATTGTAAACAGAGAGCTCGACATTCTTATTTCTGGAGAACTGGAAGGATTTCTTTGGTTCCACTGGATTCTGGGAGGGAGTGAAAAGATCTGGAAAAGGATACATTAAGGTATCTTTAAGAGGCCAGAAGGAAAAGTAAAACAACAACAACAAACACAGGGTAGGAAGACAAATTAGCGCGAAAACTCAACGGCGACGCCGGGTTAAGAGTGCGCCTGAGAATAAGGGAAGACCAAGGACACGGAGGTTGAAAACACCGCCAGCAGTCCATCTGGTTCCGATGATTGCAACACTTACTGCTGATAGGGTGTTACTGTTTATAAATCACGTGGTCGGCCCTGTCCAAGTGAGCCAAATCGATAGCCGGCGCGGCTGTTCGCCGGCGCTCTCCATATTGTGCAATCCCGCCTGTAATATCGTATAAAAACAGCCAAGGCTGAGCGGAGGGGCCATAGATGCGGCGCCATGTGGGGTGTGTGTGTGTGTGTGTTGTGTGTGTGTGGTGGGGGTGAAGGGGGTTGGGATGTGGAAAGCACGTATGCAGGAACGGCGAGCGCATATTTCAAGCCCCGCTGTCTCGTCACCTTCACAGCGCTGGAAGGTCAGTGGAGCCCCGAGCAGTGGGAGCGTCGCTCCCTCTTTGCACTTCAGTCCCGCCTTTATTCCAGCGGCGTCACAACACTCTTTGACAATTGTCATCGTGACGAATCAATATGGACTCTCTGCCCCCCCCCCCTCAACCACCGCACCCCATACTGCTCTCCAGCTTTTTAAAGAAGGATCCGACAGACGGTCCAGCCACGAGTGTCTTCCCGGGGCCTGGGTTTTAACAGGTTAGCCTTCACTCCCCGCCACTCCTCGCTCCTCCTTTATTCTCCAGCCGAGGCGTCTCCGCTGCCTCGCCGCTCCCTCCGCGTCGGTTATTTTTAATGGTTTCGCTGTTCCCAAAGGCGAAGTTTATGTTCGCGGAAGACGGGCCGATGGAAAAAGTCCACTTTGTTGTGCGTGCGGTCGACGAGAATGGCAAATTAGATCAGAAATTGAGACAAACAAGAATGGATATATAATCATTCACGGCATTGCAGACAGAGCACATATATAAACCTTAAAAAAAAAAAAAAGCAAAATGGAATCCAATTTACACTTACACTTGTGAAGGAGGGTTTTGCAATAATTTGTGGAGATTAAAATTAATTAAATTTCATCGGGGGAACAGTGCAATGACTGATACTGTATGCTAGCATGACGTGTTCACAGAGGATTAGAAACTGAATCTGCAACAGTATTTGGTAACCAGACACACCAGATGGACAGATTCCACAAAGCCGTTCACATTTCAATCCTGTAAAGAGCCCGTCAAAATTGTTTGGATGAGGCGTCAGTCTGCCTGATTTGGGCTCAAACAACCAGACTCGTGTACTGCCTGTAAGCCAGGTGCTAACGGCATAAGACTTCCTATTGGTGCGAGAGACGGCAGAACGTGCACGTGCACGTCACCGTCGCGGCGAGCTGCCGTGAATCGCGTTGTTTGCCCAAAATTCTTGCCAAAGCTGGAACATCTTGTCACCAAGAAAGGCCTTTCAGCGCTGTTCTCCGCTTTTGTTGTAATGTGAAAAATGCCGTTTGGCGATAAAACAGCGTCGGCGCTAATCTCTTCAGCAGCAGCAGAACTTCTTTGCGGGTCATTCACAGTCGGTTCCTTCCCTCGCTGTCCTTCAAGAAAGCTTGCAACTGCCATTTAATGTGTTAATCGCACCCTAAAGACGACTGTTTGGTTTCAGATCAGCTGAAAAAACACGTCAGGGCGGAGGTTTTCAAGATGGACGAGCGAGGTTCAGTTTCGAAATCTCCGCCATCCAGTCAGGTTGCATAAATGCACATTGTTGATGAGGAAAAAAGTCCATGTGAAGAACATTGAACCTTTATTGTATAACATATTGCCAATTCACTTTAGGTGAAGCAAGGCCACCGCTCTGGGCGACGGCTTCAAAACGAGCATCAGAGCAACTCAAGAGAGGGACAACGCTGAAACTTTCCATTTTCAGCGTTGTCCCTCTCGCTCCCTCTGCTCCTTCTCCTCTTTTCCTCAAGCGCAGCAACACCCTTGTTTTTTTCCAAAGTTCCCAATTGGAAGCTACGCTTCCCTCAAATCTGCGTCAAGGTTGACGACGGCGCCGGAGAAACTGACGGTGTGTGTGTGTGTGTGTGCGTGCGCCCGCGTGTGCGCGCGTGTTTGCGTGCGCTGATTAGCGGCATACTAAGCCGTTCGGCACGTTAAGGCGTCGAGTGTTAATTCGTGTTGCGAGCGTCGCAGCGACTCGTCTCGGCCCTCTGGTAATGAGCAGCGGCGTCGTTATGTGGCTCTGCTTCACGGTTTTACCTCCCTGTCTGTGTGACACACTGGGCCCTGGTAATTGGTCACAGAGGGGACAGTAAATCTGCGCGAGGACGTGGGAGAGAAAGAGAGAGAGAGAGAGAGAGAGAGAGAGAGAGAGAGACTCCTTGGGTGTGTGTGTATGTGTGTGTTTGTGTGTGTGTGTGTGTGTGTGTGTGTTTGTGATTGCAGGAAGAGCTAGGTGATAGAGGACAGGGGGTGGGTGTCTTTCATCTTCGCAGCTTTTTCTCTATAAACCTCCAACTGTTTACAAGGACTGATGCCTATTTGCACACACACACACACACACACACACACACACACACACACACACACACACACACAGGCAGTGAGTCCCCCTCACCACACACACGCACGCGCGCTCGCGCACGCCGCCCTCCGCTGCTCTACTGCTCCCACCCACACGTATATACAGTAAATGACCTCAGCCCGCTACTGTCTGTGAGTATGGATTCTAATCAGACGCTGGCAGTATTGTGTCTGTCAAACCTGGCCAAGGTTACTTAACCTTCCAGTCTTAATTTCCCTTCCATTTTTTTTGCACCTACCCCCATATCAAACATCAGCACATCTATGACGCCAGGTTGGCGGGGGAGGCGTGCAGGGGGAGGGATGGGGGGGGGAGGGGGGGAGAACCACGGGGAGGAAAATGAAGATTGCCATGCTTGGCTGAAACTCGGAGATGAAAGTAGAGGATGATTCACATTGCTGTGGCAGAATGAACTGAACCCGGGCTGAGCTGAGCTGCGCTGTGCTATGCCGGGGCTATTTTTAAACTTCTATACGCCGCAGCTATGGCAAGGGGACAGACAATGAGGAGCAGAACAAATCACTTCCGTATCACAAGGGAAAAAGTCCGGCGTTCTGGAGCGCAAGGCGAAAATCTCGATACAAGCGTCTCAATTATTTCGCTGCGTGGTGTTCGGCCGGTCGGCTAAGTCAAGATTTGGGAGTCGGAGCGGTGTAAAATTCTAGCGCAGGTTTTTTCGAAAACACTGGAGGATAAGTTAGCAATCTTGAAGGCAACCGTGCTGAGGTTTAAGTTCTGTGATAGAAAACAGCTCTTTTACCAAAGACTCAAAAAAAGATCTGTACTTCTGATGGGATCATTGAAGTTTGTTTTTGTCTAGGATTGACTGTAATGCCAGTGAATGATTGAAAAACTGCACAAAACAAGAGTTTGCTAAACAAAATGTTTGGCTCAGAAGCCCTTTCATCCCTTTCAAAAAAAGCACTTTTTTATTCTGACTTCTTTTGCACATTATACACATCAGTGAGAGACATTGTAAATATTCATTTTAATACTATTTGTCAGTCGTTGCCTACTTTTAGCCTTATTAAAGGCGCACATTGTTTTTCAGCGTAGGTGCTTTTACGCTGTGAGCGCTACTGCTGTCAAATTAGATATTGTGTTTGGCGTGGATGACCAAGTTCACAGTTCTATGATTTTGGACTCAAGTCAAGTCGAGGCGCATTGTTCACAACACGACACAATCCACTATCAAGGATCATGCTGAACACTCAAAGGGGAGATTAAGGAAGGCCACAAGCTCACACATATACACACACGCACCTGTTACACTTACATGTATACATGTTGTGCATGCATGAACGAAATAAAAATAAATCATATTTTATATGTGTGTTAAAAGTTATGACTAGTAGTTATGACTGGCAGACAAAATACTTTGCATTGGAATTTGGCTTTAGGTGTAAGTTAGAGAACACACACACACACACACACACACACACACACACACACACACACACACACACAAAACTGCATATATCTATATCTTTTTCTGTCTCTCTCTCTCTCTATATATATATATACATACATATACATATATATGTATATGTATATATATACATATACATATATATATACACATATACACACACACACACACACATATATATATATATATATATACATATATATATATATATATATATATATATGCAAAGTATTTTGTGTATGTATACATACACACATATGTAGAACTGTCTGCAAACATGTATATATATATATTTCAGGGAATCCAGCCAGTGTCAAAAGAGGTGGAACACAAACGAAGCAGCCAAACCAGAGATATTCTGAGGTCGCTTTTGGATCAAGGTCCAGTTTTGAGGCCAAGAGGCAGAGGGCAGCATGTCCAACAGCAGGCAGGCTTGCTGGGGAGGGAGGGAGGGCTCGGGGAGAGGTCACTGTGATACATGGCGCTGATACTTTCACCCAGTTCCAGACAGGTGGTGAGAAATAAAGCGGCAAGTCGCGAACGAGGAGATTGATGGAGGCCGGGTGAAATGAGGAGGTGATGAGAAGTGGGCGGACAGAGACAAACGCGGTTTCCCTGCAGCCCTCCCATCAACGCCGTGTGATGCCCTTTGACTGTTAACTACGTGGGAAAGGATCACGCATGAAAACAAAGATTTCTTTTAGACATACGCTTATAATTGGCAACTCTGGCTTCGGGGCGCTGCATTCGCTGCTGAGAAAATCAACTGGCCAGCATGTTAGTTATTTATTGTTAGTGTTGGTGTATTGTTAGCATAAGTATTCTGTGGTCCAATATTTTTGCGCATCTTCCAATCTTAATTTTTGATCTTGGATTCCAGCCTCTCACCATTATTTATCAAAATATCCCATCAAAAAATACTGCATGCATGCATGTGTGTTTAAAAAGCTCAGTTTTATATTTCTATTTAGGAATTGATTTTCTATGTTGAATATTCCATGTTTTAGCACATTGTTATCTAATTTCTGGAGATCATTCACTGATTAGATAGAGACTAAATTAATGATCCCCAAAAAATGGTAAAGGGATATTATTATTATTATTATTATTATTATTATTATTATTATTATTATTATTATTATTATTTTATTATTATTATTATTATTTTTATATATATAAATATGAGGCAGCGTAGTCAGCACATCGGATGACGCTTCTGAGGAAGACTGGTGTCACAGTCGAAACTGTCAAGCAGGTAACTTCTTTATGTCTTTGAACAAAAGAAAAATAAGAGTAAATCTACCAACAAAGACAGAATGAACGTTTTTAGTCCAAGCCAAAACAGGAAGTAAACTGTTCAAGACATCCCATCATCAGCGAGTGACACTCATCTCACTCCATGCAAGAAATACGTCATCTTGAATCACGTTTCGACGATCCCGAGACGTGTGAAGCGACACCTCTTCCGACCAATCGGCACACGCTGAAGGATCCCGGCTTTCACTTCCGTTGTGAGGCCATTAACGCGAAATATGAATTACAAGCAGCATAAAGCGCCACCCCCCACTCTCGCGTTTCAATTTAGACGATAGTCAGTTGCTAGCCAGGCGGCTGAGCTTCGCAAAGACCGAGACAAAGAAAAGTGCAATGCAGGAGAGGGAGAAAAAAAAACAAAAAAAAAAAAAAACCAACAACAACAAAATGACGGCAAGAGGGGAAATATTAGCTAAACGATTTAAATAAGCACGTGTGCCCGTCGAGCCCCCCCCCCCCACTCCACCCACCTCCTCCGACTCATTCCCACCCAGTAAACACTCTCCTTGTCCCTGTTCATCACAAGCGGCACATCTGGTGTGACAATGGCACGTCGCGGAGGAGAGCCGCCGCCGCCGCCGCCGCCGAGCTGCAAAAAGACTGACAGCCCGCTCCTGTTTACAGCGTGTTGCCACGGCAACACGTCCATCAATCACACCTCGCAGCGATGGCCTGACCCACGCGTTCTGCCGCGGGAGCAGAGCCGCAAAAGATGAAGCCTTTTCAATTTACATGCTGACACACCGCCGCTCTCTCCACTCGCGACTCCACACACACACACACACACACACACACACACACACACGCACACGCACGTTGATTAAGTCCACCGCAGACACAGTCAAACGTAAACACATTTTTTTTTGCACGCGCGCGCGGCTGCAACCGCAACGGAAACGCAGCTTTGCCATTTTTGTGCAAAATGACACTTGCGAGACATTACACACGTCGCGGCGCTATTCGTCTTTTATCTTTCTGTCCTCAGATGGAGCGCCACGCACATGCCGCCGAGAGCCATTTGTCTAAAGTGTTTTAGGCCCCCCCCCCGCGGTAAGTTTTTTTTTTTTTTTGCTGTTGTTGAATTGAGCAACAGGAAATAGGAGTAAAAAGGCACAAAAAACTGCAACACAAAAGCTCATTTTATATATATATATATATATATATATTTTTTTTTAAGGTGCAGTTTAACAGAACGGGGGGAAAAGTGAGATAAACGTCATGGTGGCAGATGCATCTCAGTTACAATGAAAACAGCAGATATCAAGCTTAAACCAGCAAATACACAACACACAAAAATCAATCACAACCCGCAAGAGTTGAGTGAGTGCTGCGTTTCCAGTGATATCACTTTTGTGTCTGGTTAGTAGATCTTGGGCTGGAAGCAACAACGATACGTCTTTGCCGGCGTTGCTGTTTGTTCAAATTCAGCCGGAGAGAGAACAGGATATTGACAAAAGAACCCAAGGAGGAAAAACATGGCTAGAGAGAAATTTTCAAAACAACGAAGCTCGACGTTTTCATGCAACCTGAGATTGTTTCAAATCTACGTGCAAGTCTTCTGCCTTCAGCGTGTTCACTTCATCATCCCTCGGGCACGAGGGCTTCGAGACGCGCCATCACGGTCAGCAGCAAAATCTTTTCAACGGATTTTTGACATATGGTTTGTGGCTTTCGCACAGATCGACAGAACGAAGCAGATACGACCTAGATAAAAAGAAGCAGACAGATTATTGCTTTGTTTTCTCTTATCTCAGACATCGAGGATTAGGAACGATTCTTCACACCTCCAGTACCTATTGTATTTATTCTGAGATTGAATAAAAACCCAAACAAACCAATATCAAAGTGACGTGACAAATTTAATTGGACTAGGATGGGGGATTGTTGATGTGTTTCTGAAGGCTGATTTTCGAAGAAAGCTTTAAGTTGAGATACAACTCAACTTTACAGGAATCCATCTTTCACTGTGAGGAGTAAAATTCTCTACGGCTTACTCTTTCCCTCTTAATAAAGCAGGCGTTTTCATTGTTTTAAATCACACATTTTGAAAACGTCACCCCATGCGTCTTCATCTAAACACTGATTGCTATTTTTTTGGGGGGGCAAATCATGATGTTATAGCGCAGACCTCCAAGATTACGCACATGCCCAAGGTCTTTATCTTCGTTTTGAGGGTGTACCCTTACTGCGCCAACATTAGGCCCGGCATAAGAACTGCAGCGTTTTCAGCGGTTCCTTCTCGACTCTACGATTTTTGGAGGTTCGGAAATACGATTGCTTTTCCCCCCCAAAAAAGAAAAAAAAAAGTCCTCTTTTTCTTTGCACGTGGTATTTGTCATTGACTGAAGTTGATTTTGGCCGGTAGGATTCAGTGCTGAAGTATGCCGCCGTCTCTCAAACAAGAAGCAAACGGGCCTTTGATTGCGTAGGGAAGGACGGTGGCACGCTCTCTCAGACACGTCGGGCCTGAAGGAGTCGACGGCAGAAGCTGAACCCCCTCTCAACGCCCCCTCCCTGCCAGATCTGGAGTTGTGCTTGTGTGGCCGCGGCACGACGAGGCAACAAGTCATCGACGAAGATGATGATGTTGTCCCCCGGACGATGGACCCCCCCACCTCCCCCCACTCCATCCCTCCATCCCTCCATCCCTCCCTCCCCAGGGCTGAGGGGCGGCTGTTTGCACCGGCCGTAATCGCCTGGAGAGACTGATTCCGAACAATACGCCATCACGTCGACGGTCATCAAGTCTCATTATTGGTCCTCCAGCAGCCCGGTCCGGCTTCCCTCGAGAGGCGCCTCCGCCCGGTGACTGCACGGCCATCGGCCGTCTCGCTCTCTCGCTCGCTCTCCTTGTGTCTCATCGGAATCAGCCGCTCTCATCTTCCCTCCTCTTTGGCCTCCCTCTCCCTCTCTCTCTCTCTCTTTCTCGGCGTCTGCTGCCTCTCCAGCTCCCCTTCACTCCTCTCCATCAAACCACAGTGTCTTGCATCAGAGCCCTCCGGCCGCCACTTCAGCATCGCCGGATGCTGCCGCTCCTCCCAAACTCCCCCATTTATCCTACCTCCATCTTTCATTTTCACACACTTTGCCCGCCTCCCCCCAACCGCCTCCCCCACCCCCTCGTTAAAAAATCACAATCGACAGACTGAGTAAGAGGGCCGTAACAACCTTCCTTCACTCGCCCCAACCCCCCCCCCCCTAAACGCCCTGCTTTTTTTGGGGGGGGGAAATCCAGAGGGGGTGACAAAGAGCTAATTTCTGCCATTATTACCATACAAACCTTATGCCGTTAATCTGCAATGAGTGAAATTCATTATCCTGATGACGGGGGTCTCCGGGAGCAGCGGAGGAGGAGAGAGGGAGAGAGACCGACAAGAGATGAGGGTGGAGGGGGCGGACTGGTGGTGGTGGTGGTGATCAATAACTCAATCTGCCGCCCCGCATGGGGCTCCATCTCCTCCGTCTCAGACTGTCAGTGAGTCTGAGGGGCGAGAGGCATCAGCCGAAGCCCGCAAACCGTCCTCCCCTCGTCCCAACAGCGCGCCGCTTCGATCAATGGACACAATCTAATCAGCCACTATCACCACCAATGACTTTTAGCATGCAGGGCCCGGCGTAATAGCATTTGGCAGACGGGGGTGTGCGGGGTTGAGGTGCGCCGCATAAGTTCAAGGTCATGTGAGAGGTTCTTTTTTGTTTTGTTGTTGTTGTTGTTGTTGTTGTTGTTGTTGTATTGTTGCGAAAGCGAGGAGTTGGACATTAAATATGGAAATGCACAGGTTTGTGTTTCATCTCTTTCAGTGCGTTTCCACGTTTTAATGCACGTTAAAGGTCCAGTGTGTGAAATTCTTCTAGGAAGCCTGACAGCGCAATTCATATTTAGGCCACTATCAGGCGGGCTACCTTAAAAAAATGGGTGTGCGAGATGGTAGCAAACTAGGAGCAAGACCCTTATTGTTCTATATGAGAGCTGTTCTGATTGTAGGAAACCTCAATTACTTTTATCGTACTGCGAGAATACACTTTTAATAATGTATTTATGGACAGCATATTCAGCTTTTACCAATATAAAATCATAAATGAAGGCAAAATTTACACTGGATGTGGACACTGGAATTTCAAATTTGCACTTTCGCAGGAGCAGCCTGATTCGAAACAACTTCCTCTAATTCGCACTGAAGTTTGTCGGCTGTTCTGAGGCGCTTTGAGAATTGGTTTCGAATCAGAGCTGAGGCACAAAATGTTCCGTGGAATCAGGTTTGCTGAACACTCAGCGGACGTGACCCGCGCTGTTTGCATCATCTTTGCGGCTGTATCAATAACAGGCGGGGAAACGTGGCTGTTTAGCATTAAGGGATCCGTCTGGAGGGACGAGGAGAGCAACGTGTTCCTCGGCCCCATTCATGAAAAACAGCTATTCTTGGCAGCATTTCCAGGAATCCTCCCTCCATTCTCCTCTTTCGCTTCTCCCGCCATCCCGCGAGGTTTCTACCTCACGAGTATTTCTCCTTAGAGCAGATTTTTCAGTTTGTTCATCAGCCTAAAATGTCCTCAACATTTCATGGAAATGCACTACATGACACCTCAGTGTTCCGGAGCTACATGCCAAACATCATCTCCCACGAGTCGGAGAGGTTTGCGGACTGACCACAGCGGCAGCGCGTTAACTTTGAACTGATGCAACTTTAAAATCACAGATAACCACTCAGCGTCTTATTTCAATTTCAGAATTTTTAGAATTAGATTTCTCCTCAGAGGCAGACAAGTAAGTCAGATGCAACGATGGCACAGGTGTCTCCCCTTCAAGGATAAACCTGCAACGGAGCTGAATTACTGAGGCGTTAAGTCTGAAATCTCTCCCAGCCTCAGTGAAAAGAGCAAATTTCAAGTGTCGGCCTTAGTATTAAGGAACCAATCAGCATCCTTTGTGACAAAATCTAAAAAAAAAAGGCAAGCACGGTTTTAAAACCACCACAAATGAAGAAAAAAGAAAAGGTAACCACTAGCTGGTACCTGAAGGCTGAACAGACGTGTGTGGATGCTACAGTTGCATTGTTATTTTTATGATTTATTGTTGCAGTGAAACACGACCAAAGGGCAGAAGCTTCAACTTTTCTCCCCGGGAGTGCTCGTGTTGTTGTTAACCAGCTATACTAGCAGCAATGGATCTGGTTGAGAGCTTACACATTTAATAAAAACATGTGAGGAGCGTTCCATTTGGCATGTTGGGTTCCTTGAAAAAAAAAGAAAAAAAAAAAGGCTTGTTTCCCTGGTCAAAGGCCGGTGTCTTGCAGTGTTTTTGTGTCAGAATCATACATCCATCCAGTTAGTTTCATTCAACTGCAGCTTGAAGTGTGCCGTTTGTGCAAATAGGTGCTTCCTTCCTTATATTATTAATTTTTCTTTTCTTCCTTGTTGCAACTCTTGCTGTAATTTTCCAAACTGCATGCAGCAAAATACCACTTCTGCTTACTCAACAGGTCCGCCACACTCAGGAATCAGTTGGAATTCATTCGCAACAGTGGAAAACACTTTTTATTCAAGTGAAAATGAAGTCTGTTGCGGGGCAGTCGGGTCGTGCGGACTGAACGTTCACGTGTAAACAAACATGAGAACATGTGTTACAGTGAAGAAAGATCGATTCAGCATGTTCACAGACAGTAAAGCTCACACTTGTTGTCTCCCGTGGAACGTGCTAAGCACATGCTTGTTTTCTTCTTTAATTTGCAAAGCCACGCCACCAATATGCAAAAAAGCAACACAAACGCCAGCTGACGCAATGGATCATCTATTAAGTGTCCTGCTGTGGGGTGAACTGACCCCCGACTTCTCATAAAACACAAACTGTTGGTGACCCACTCCTGACACCAGGCCTGCTCCCTTTTAGTGATTAAATACACCCCCCCGCCTCGCGCCCCCTCCGCCGAGGCTGTGCGCCTATTAAATCTCGCGGCCCCAGCGTTGATCGATCGGCCCTGTCGCCCCCCCCCGCCCCCAACCCCTCCGGCTGCACGACCATAAACCCACACGGACATATATCTGATAGAGAAAGCTGCAGGTTTACCCGTGATACAACATGATGAAAATGACTGATTTTTACGTCTCCTGGCAGGCCGGCGAAGCGCCGTCACCGGGCTGAGGAGGCTCCCCGGCCTCCTTCGACCTCCTCAGATGAGGATTCAAATCCTTTTTCCGGGGCTGAAGGCTTCTTTTTCATCCATTAGCACCAAACAACGCGGCACATATCAAGCAATTAGTCAGACGACACAGTCATCAGGTTTTCAGCCGCCTCTCTCGCTCTCCACCTCCTGCGTGGTCGGAGGGAGGTTGAGGCGAGCCAGCTCCAGAGTGACAGCTGATCTTCTGTCCACGCAGCACGAATCGTGTTAAAACCCGGCCCAACCACCCCCCGCTCCACACACACACACACACACACACACACCACCACCACCCCCGCACACATCGAATCCTCAGTCAGCCCTCGTGGTTTCTCCTCGACAGCGAATGCCCTCGCAAACTCTAACACCCTCCCACTTTTTCTCCATTTGGAGAATGGAATCACACACACACACACACACACACACACACACACACACACACACACACACACACACACACACACACACCTCCATGGGGCCTCTTTGTAACTGTCGAGGAACCCCTTTTCACTTTTTGTTTCCGCGGGCCTCCCCAGGTCTTTTCTTGCCTGATATTCACACCATCTGCCAGCGGCGGACCAAGGTGCACACAAAACTCAACCAGTCTGAGGCATCGGGATCAACTCAGCGGCCACAGGGGGTCGAGGGGTTGGGGAGGTCCTTCCGTCACCGCGCGAATCGCAAAAAAGCGTTTCGCCCGACTGCTACGCCGCAGCCAAAACAGATATTTTCTTTTTAGCGAGCTGGCCAACCGAGGACCTCGCCTAGCGCCGCCTCACCCCCTGCTCGCAATGGTACGTCCTGCTAAGCCCCCCTGCACACCCTCCAACCACCCCACCCTCCCTGCTGCAATAGAGTGGCTATAAAGAATCACTCAAGCCGCACTAAGCAGCTGCCTGTGAGTTAGGTCATTTTCCCAGGAGCCACAGAGTGGGCATTGGCAGGACCTCAAAAAGAGGGGAAACCATCTGTTCGGCGCCTGAAAAGGTTGGTGACACCTTCTGTGGTACCAACAACTTCTAATTAAGTAGCCGGGAATGCGGCAGCGGTTCCAGCTACGCGCCGCGCTCGGCCTCGCCTCCGTTATCCCGACGACAACACGGCAGACCCCCGGTCAGTGCCGAGCACCCCTCGGTCGCATCACATACTAATGGAAAAAAAAAAATCAACGATGGTGGGGCACAATGAGCGGCTAATGAGGCAGACGTGCGACTGAAGCAGCCAGAGGAAGAAGGGGGGGGGGGGGAAATGCTCCATTCACTTTTTGTCTCTCTGACTTTTTTTTTTTATTTATTTTTTTTTTACTCCACATCCCCTTCTTGCAGCCCTTAATTGAATGTTTATCAGAAGCGTGGAGCACTGCGTTAGCCCCGTGGTCAATCCCATCTGGGTTTGTTTCCGCTATATCTCAGTCCCCTAATTTCATTAACATTAAGACTTAAATGAAATAACAAATAGACTTAACATTCTTCTGATTTCAATCGCTCGCAAAGCCAAATCTGCCGCTCAGAAATGTTGCTAATTAGGCTTATTAAGTAATTAAGAAGAGGTCTTAATTATATCTGTGCCACTGGGACCTGCATGGCTGTAACCATGAAATGCTGCGCGGCGCTGCTCACTTTTGTTGCTTTGGCTGTTGTACAATCTCAACCATTTAAATGCACCCGCCGTCTGCAGTTATGTGCACAAGTAAAAGCATTCTTAGCTTTTATTAGGCAAATACCTTGAAATTACAGCCAGGCAAACATTAAGATGGCCATAGCGGCGCGACCTCGAAATGTCAGGCAAATTATCTCGCAAAGAGTTAAAAGTTTAATGAAATATATTGCCAGGGAGGGAAAATGAGGGGTTTGGCAGAGGCAGGGACTTAGTCTCAGGAGAATGGGCACCGAACGGCCTCCTCAGCCGCTACAGCCATCAGTCAAAGTAGCAGCCAGCCGTCCCCTCCTCTCACACAAGGAGACTTGTGCAGAAGCCGCAGTGATATATACCGCATGACCTCACTCGCCGTGTCCAACATTTTTTGATTTGTGGCTCGAGCGTTATTCAAACACAAATGGATGAAATTCAGCAGAGAGCTTTTGTTGGACGCACACCAAGGTACAGTCCTTTTAGATGTCTCTGTCCTTGTGGGGATAGAGGCAGAAAGAGGAGGGAGGGAGAAAGACACGGGGAGGTGGCGGCGGCGGCGGCGGAGGGGTGAGGGAGTGTACAGGAGGCAGGCCGCAGTCTTGGCAGTGGAGTCGCTTCCCCGCCGCTCTTTCTTTTTCATCGGACAGAGTAAACATCGAACCGGCAACCTTTGTTTGCCTCTTCAGAGAGCCCCCGGTTCTTGATGCCATAACGCTAAATGGGACGGAGCAAACAGGAGCGCAATGATCAAAAACAAAAGGGGAGGGTGCTTCGCTCTTTTTTTTTTTAACTGAAGGATATGCAGCATGCTGACATGATTTCCTCGTGAGAGACACGCAAAGATCAGAAACCCCTGCAGTCAAGGTAATAAAGGGCACAGCCTGTGGTTTGGCTGGGTTGCTGCAGAAAATGATTGAGGGAGTCTCAAGGCGTAGGTACAAATAAACTACATGCTCCAAAATAGTATAAAAAAAATCATTAACACTTCAAAATTAAATAATAAAATATACAAATCTGTCACTCTGAGCAAAGCATGCAGATAAAACACAATCCTCTGTCGTGCTTTTGTTTTGAAACTTTGTCACTATCCACAAATGTACGTTATCCTTCGTGACCTGCTCGCTGATATTTCAGATGGGTAGAAAAGTTCTCCCACTGGATGAAAATTGAATCTCGAAGTAATTCCTCCAAAAATAACAGCAGTCCAAAGTTTAAGCGAAAGTCAAAAATGTTGTTATTTCTGCGCTGCTGCTGCTGCTGCTGCTGCTACCTCCAGTCGCAACCGGTAACTTCTTCTCAGTGAACCATGGTGGTGACAAAATTTCATTCTGAATGTAAGGGGGTTTAGGGCAAGTGGTGCCGTAGTTGAACTTTATTTTGAAATATGAATGTTTTACACTCCTTGTAAAATATCAAAATTGCTACTTGCCCATGAATTATGCATGAGCAGAGGTTTGGAAGAGCGCAGGGTCCTTCCAACCCCCCACCCGTCTTGTAGCACAGCGGGATGGAGTGAGGTGGTGCATGTGTGTGCGCACGCGTGTGTGTGTGTGTGTGTGTGTGTGTGTGTGTGTAGCAGTAGGTTGCGGGGAGGGGTGCACAGGCACCCCTCTGTTTGCCTGCTGCAGCCCCCTGCAGGGAGACACGGCACCCCCTGCAGGAGGTGCAGCGCTCCGCTTCCCCTGTCCCTCAAGGCGAGCGTGTGCGTGTTTGTGTGTGCGTGTGTGTATGTGTGTGTGTGTGTGTGTGTGAGAGAGAGACATACAAACACACTTTGGGCTCATTCAGCCCAGTTTGTCTGCTGACCCATCAATCAATGGCGCAAACAAACACATGCGTGCACACGCACTCGCTAGCAAAACATTTCACACGAGCAGCGTCTTAACGCTGCACCTCAAACTTCCAAAGAAACAGAAAGCGCTCAGTTTAGATGTAATTTAGAAAAGAAAATAGAGGCACATATATGTTTTTTTCAAGTAGAAAACAAATATATGGGATTTTATAAAGAACAAAGACATAACATCAAATATTGAAAATATAAATAAACGTTTGTTTTTCAACCAGGAAGTGACCCATGTCCAGTAACACTACAGCACACTTCCTGTAAGAGCTAATGATGTGTTTTTTCTGTGCCGATTTTGCAGTTACTTTGCCTCTGAAGCTCAGTGGCTCACAATTACAAACCACCCAAGACAACTATACACAAACACTGGTTCTAAAAACAGAAACACCCCTTTTCTATCACCGGGTGGACGTCGTTGTTTTTCGAGCTCGCTCCTCCGCCGATTGAATTTAGGGAATGACTTTTATGCTGCGTGGATTAAATTTCATAAGTACTCGCGAGTGCCACCATCGCCTAACAACCCAATTATGACTGCAAACATACGTATCGAGACGGAGAGCATGCATTCAATTAGTCAACTTTTAATTACACACAGATATACTCTCTCACTTTATTGTTGTTATTGCCGTAGCGCGGCGTGGTTTCTTACTCTGCAAATGAACTGTGGGTGTAATTTCCCTGCACGCACACGCGCACGCACGCACGCACGCACGCACGCACGCACACACACACACACGCACAAACGCACACACACACACACACACACACACACACACACACACTCCCTCTGTCCTCTCTAAAACACATGTATATAGACCACAGGCTCAGTCACGGAATAATTGGCTCAGCGATGAAAAAGCAGGAGGTCTGGGTAATTAATGAATCTATCTGGCTGAGGCAGAGACACAAGGCCAGTTTTACAACCTCACCAGGGAGGCCGTGAGAGAAAGAGGGGGGGAGAGCCGCTTAGAGACAATCTTCTGGCCTCGCAGGAAATGCCGTCCGCCTGCCGGGAAGCGGAAAACGAGCGGCAGCCACCGGAAGCGGCGGCCGAGTTCAACCCGAGTGTTTTTAAAGCTCGACAGAGTTGCGAGTTTATTGATCTTCGGTCAATTCGCGGACGGACCGAACCCGACTGCTCTCTCTCTCTCTCTGTTTTTCCAAAACAGGATTAGACTACTTAAAAAAAAACCCTGACATGAGTCATCTCTCCGTCATGCTGAACACTCCCCTGCTTTATTACCAGAAGCTTATGAGACGGCGTGAAGCCGAAAAGGTCACCGACTGTCCAGACTGTTTGATTCTCTATCTTTAGAATCAGGGCGGGTACTTGAACTTCACACTTTTCGGCACTCCTGGAAATCTGTGCGCCTTATTATTATTATTTTTTTGTTTTGGGTTTCTTCAAACCGCCCCTTGAAAATTATTTTGGGAAGTCAGCAACCACACCCTTTTTTTTGTCAGAGAAAAAAACATCTTGGATCTTAAGATGTTCTAGAGTTCCTGTTTTTTGTGTTTTGGTTTTGAAGAAAGCATTTGTTTTGGAGTTTTACAGTTTTTGAAGTGGATTTTTAGGATAAAATACAGACTCTTGCGCAAACCAATCAAAGAAACAGTGTTAGTAAGTGATGTCTTGGGATCTGTGCTGCAACCAAAGTGCTAAAGTTCACAGAGGAAACAAAATCCTTTCAAATTGTATATAAACAACAAAAAGCATCAGAAAAATGAACGCGGTTTCTCTCTGCTTTCTCGCGTCTCTACTTCACTATGGCTTGGTGGTTGGGAAAAGAAAAAAAAAGAAATCACCTAAAAGTCTGAAAGCCCTTCCAGCACGGCTGTGTTTTGTTGGAATGAAAATGCCCCCCTTTTAAAGCGAACGCCGCTCCGTCCAAAGCATGGAACTGGATGAGCTCGCAGCCAAAGTGAGACGTGACGGAGAAATCGTCAGAAACTATTCAAATCTAATGAGATCACATGAAGGGAAGCGTGGAAAAAAACCCCAGTTGCATCAAATGGGTGTAACAGGTCTGTTTTAATGGGTAGCTGGCTGGTTTCACTTGTGTTTTTCTCCGCGCTCTTCGCAGAGCTCTCGTCCACTTGGCTCTCTAAGATCTTTGTTGCAGCGGAAAAGAAAAGCGCCGCATCCCAAATAAATGAACTGGCCGCTCGAGACGGAGAAAAAAATAAAACCCAGCGTCTGCGGGGCCACTAATGAATCAGGCGAATGCAAACGGGCCCGGACGAAAGTGAGTTAGGTCACACTCAGCGGCGGGACAAGAAAAAAAAAAAAAAAAATGGTGTCAAAAATACACGTGTTGCCTACCTAAATCCTGGCAGGGGAGTGAGAAGCAGCGAGTGAGCGAGGAGTGAAGCTTCCTCGCAATCCCAGACAGTTTGTCTGTCACACAGGGAGAGGGATCTGGAACTTGAGAGTATTTTTCTTGCCTTTTTTTTTTTTTACCCCCCTCCTCTCCACCGCAAGCCTGTGTTAGTAGCTGTCAGATCTAACAACAGGATGGGAGAATACAACACACACACACACACAAGCGTGCGCACACACACAAGCACGCACGCACACCTCAGCTGAGGAGGAAAGTGGCAGGTACATCACGTCTATGGTAATAGAACAGCAGATGGAACTGGCAGCGCGCGCGCAGCACTTAGTGCCTCCTCTCGCACACAAAAAAAAAGAAGGAGGAAAAAAACACTCTCGCACGTGCACGGACCTACTTGTTCATTCAAAACCCAAAAAAATAAAAAATAATAAAAAATAAAAAACCAGGAGGTAAAAAAAAAGGAAAAGAAACCCACACTGACACAGACAGACGAGAAGGAGAACAAGCTGCTTTTGCCTTACGGTGATGCAGAATCGCGTCTGAAAATAAACACGCGCGCGTGTGCTCGACGGGGGGAAAAAAATATGAAAAATACAAATCCAGAGTGTGACTTTCCCGCTGTCGGCGCGTTCGAAGTGCGTGCGTCAGCGGAGATCCCTGCGTTAGAGCGGCGGTTACCTACCCAAACTAGACAAGCACGCAAGCAAACTAATAAATAAATGAGTGAGTGAGCCAGTGAGCCAGTGAGTCAGTGAGTGGATGAGTCAATGAGTGAGTGAGTGAGCGAGTGGGTGGAGGGGGTGTCAGGTGTGAGAGCGGCGCCCAGGCAGGAGTGGCCCGTCCCCGACCTGTCTCTGCGGGGTGTTTGCCTGAGCGACGGCGGAGCTTCCGGCGTCGCTAATCTGAGGGATGAATCATTTCTAGCGGGGTCCCCCCACCGCACCCCCACCCCACCGCAGGCCTGACAGACTGACAAGACAGACAGGCAGGCAGGCAGGCAGGCAGGCAGGTCTGAGTACCTGCGAGGGCAGGGGAAGGGGGCCCTTCGCGCTGACGAGTGCCTCGGTGAAGGAGATAGCGAGCCGCCCCCTCCCTCCTCCCTCCCTCCCTCCCTGCCTCACTCCTCCTTCTCCTCCTCCTCCTCCCCTTCTTCCCGTCGGAGTCGCTGGCTGCCATCTCAGCTACATCTCAAGGCGCTATTCCGCCTCTATCTCATGTCACCGTTCCTGGCCGCCGTTCAATCCTCCAGCTGGCTCCCGTTCAGCCTCCGTCCTGGCCGCCGTTCAAGCTCCGCGGTGGCTGTGTTACGGGTTGGGTGGCGGGGGAGGGGGGGAGTACCGTGGCTCCGTTTCAGCAAAAAGTCCCCCCCACCCCACCTCCCCCCTCACTCCCCCTCCACCCCCCCCCCCCCCAGCCCTCTACTTTCAGTTTCAGCACCCCAGGTAGCTGGCCTGCTGCCCGGCGTGCAGATCAGTGGGAGATCCAGGCTCGGGCCCCTTTTGTTTGGGGTGGCATTTTGCCTTTGTTTTCCCATCTCGCCTGTAATCTAAACACCCAAAACATCTCGCGCTTGACAAATCGGCACCCCGAGACGATGGGGGAGCAACGGCGGAAGACAAACGGCTGGAAGCGGTTCAACCCCCCCCCCCCCCCCCCCCCGGCGCAGGACGGATGGCGTCCGACCGGGCCTGACCTCCCAAAGGTTAAAGACACGTTCACTTACAAAGCAATCAATTACCGGGGCTGTGTGGGCCGCTTTTAACCAACCTCCTCTCCCGCCTTTCTCCGCACAGCCGGCGTTATTGATGAGGGCCCCGGCGTGTGGCCGCCGCCGCCGCAGCAGCAACTCCAGCCTGGACTGCATTTTTCTTTTTTACATCTCGCAATTGAAATAATCACAATCGCCATTTCAGGCCTTACCTGAGCCTCCCCCACGCAGGCCGCTCCACCCCTTCCCTCCCCTCCCTCCTCCTCCCCCTGCCCCCACCTCCTCACCTCCTTCCTTCCTGCCCGCCTTCCTCTGTCTCTCCCCGCCTCTCTGCAGGTTTTGCGGCGGCAGGTTTATTCTGGTACTCGGGCTCGGCGGGCCCCGGCAGGCCCCTCAGCTGTTCCGCTGGGTTTGTAATTACCAATTCATTAAGAATGACAGTTTCGGGGGTTGAAGCACCGTTTCATCCGGGCCTCGTGGGGGAAGACGCTTGCCAAATTTCCAGCGTTAGTGGCAATTATCTCTCCCCGTGTCTGCAATTCACCATTTTGTACTTAGTGGCCTGACAATGGCTAGGAACAATTTCGCTGGAGTAATAATATATGTGGGGTATTTGCGCTTTATCTCGCTCAGGTTTTTGCTGTGTGAAGAGATTATTCAAGAGGCGACGCAGAGGGAAACTATAGACACAGCAGCGCTGCGCCTCTTTCCTTGTGGACTCATTCGGGGGGGGGGTGTTATTTCAGTGGTACGGCACGGTTTCAGCTTCAGTTTTCCAATTTAGGTTCAAGATATTTTTTCTTTTCTGTGATTTCATATACATGTACGAATGGCTCCTACTCAACGACTTCAGCTACCTGGTTTAACTATTTTTCCGCGTATCTAAAAGGCATTCCACACTTGCGGCATTCAATTGTTTGTCCCGCAAACAAGTCAGTTCATTCAAAGGCGGCGAATTCAAACGCGTCGTTGCAAACATCTATCATGCGCGACCTTTGCCCTCTTTGAATGCCACCGTTTTAACGGCTGTCTCGCGGTGCCTTTTAATGCACAGCTCGCACGTGAGCGCCGTGGGTGTGCGCTCGCGCATTAATAGTATAGCTTCACTTTTGAGCCGTTGGTTCTCGTGAGCAAAAAAAAAACAAAACGCTTTTAAAGTTCAGTCGGAGAGACGCAAAGCTGAAGTGGTGCATTCAAACAGGTGTGGGTAATTACGCCAGGGACCTGCGGAGCTGCGGAACAAACTCTCTGTCACAGCCTGAGATGGAAGGTTTCTGAAACTGGCTGTCCTGCAAATCTCTGGCAGTGTGAAAATGACCACGTGGCCCCTTAATAGCTAAATGATCCGTTGCAGGCAGAAGCTGAAGAAGACGGCTGGTAATTGGAATCACATCAGTTACTTTTCATCAAAAGAAGTTTCTTATTCTCAAATTGTGGCAATCCAACACAATATAAGAAGAGAGCTTGAGACAGCCAAGTCATTATTGATTTTGAAATAAAAATTAAAAAATAAACCAGTTATTTCATATTTATTTTAGTTCTGATACATTATCATCAAAAGTGATTCAAATCAGCCTTCCCAGCCACCAAATCTGAACTCTTGCAGAACCATCTCAAAAACCCTCCATCAGAATCATTTTCAGAATCAAAGGATGACCAGGCCAACCAGTGGCCTTTGAAGAGCAGGAGGCGGGAGCTGAACGCAGGGCTTTGAGTTGCTGCCGTTTTACCAGCACCAGATAACATTTCCTCATTGAAAGAAGTAGTTTTTTTTTTTGCTTCTATGGCTGCAGAGAAGCTCATCACTGTATCCCACCGTGATGTGTGTCAAGTGTTGCCCCCTGCAACGGCGCCAAGTGCTGCGCTGCAACCAACTAGCTGCTCTGGCGCTGGTTAATCTGATTTTCTTTTTCTATTTTCAGTGAGTGTTTGTGACTTTAACTCCCAATTTTTTTCAGGCGGCCTCCTTTGTCTGAATGCTTTCTCATACGGATATAAGAATTGTTATATTTGTATTGGATTAAAAGATATTTTCTGCAGATATATCTTTTCAAAATGTAGATCTCTGCTACACTGTTGCTTTTCTGTACCGTTATCATCTAAAATATGTAATTTATTTAAAGGTCCAGTGTAAAAAAAAAAGAAGCCCAGTATTTACGGAAGCCCTGACAACGCGTTTCATTTTGGCAAAAAGGCAGCTAACTAGGAGCAAGACCTGTGTTGCTCTGTGTATATTCTTTTATATATGAGAACCGCTCTAAGGTTAGGAACACCAAATTATTATTGTACTGCACAGATACACTTTTATGAATGTATTTATGGGCAGTATGTTAAGCTATACCAATGTAAAACTCAAAATCAGGTCAAATTTTACACACTGGACTTTCAAACAACAACGTGAGACGATTTCACCCGGGAGTCAAGACGATGATACGATGCACATGAACCGATATGGCGGCGGAAACTCAACCTTGGCGAGTCTGTCCATGTGTTTGCTCCTCCCTCGTCAGAACAAAAATGGCAGGCGTCTGCTGCGTCGAGCTACGGTGACACCGACTCACGCGATGCCTTCCGCGAGTGACGGCTGCGGCTCTTTTAATTGCGTGTCTGCGCTGAATGATGGGGATACTTAATTCTTACACATTCCACACAATTGCTTTCTCGCCCTGGCAGAGGCCCGGGGAGGCAGCCGGGGATCTCAGTGGCCATATGGAGAGGGAGGCACAGCCCATGCTGAGTGATTGGAGGCTTAACCCCCCTCACCCAGGCACCAGACTAACTGCTATGCCGCTCGGAAGCAGCGATACAGGGCGCCAAGCAACAGGACTAATGAAACACCTTCTACACACACACCACCGTGCACGCCCAGGAAAACCAGGCTATGTTCTAAATCTGAATGGTAAGATTTAATTTTAAACTCAGTCAGGTTCAAACGATCCACACGCACGCACAAACACAGACACACACTGAATGGCGGTATTATCTTTGTCACACATAAGGACAAACACCCACACACAGATTCGGGAGTGTGTTGACACTCCCTGTCAGCTCGTGGTCGCACCATCGCGCACCCTGCTGTCCTGTGAACGGGTCACTTTTCCTCTGCCGCATCCTCCGCCGCTTGGCCGCGCCACCTGATTTCTGTTGAGTTTACAATAGAAGCAGCTCCGTGCTGCTACAGCAGATGGACGGCGCAGAAACACTCACACCCGGACTGTGAGACTCTGATTGGTAAGTTCCCTTTGTGGCAAAATTCACAAAAAAAGAAAAACGGAAAAAGAATAAACAGACAACCGAACCAAACAGTGAGTCTATTTAACGCGACGCGCCAAGAGCACTTTTCATTTGCTGGTCTGAGGAGGTGGCAGTCACTGTGGCGACACACGAGCTAAAGTAACATAAAAGTTTTTGTGCCTTTTGCAGTCGTTGTTGAGTTCATCTAATAACAAACCAACAATAGTTGTCTTCAGAAAGACACACAAACCATCTACTGTGTATTAATAATCTCCATTAGTTTTGTTTGCTCCATGAGGAGAACGTTAGCTACTGTCGTCACAGTCATCTGTAATGTTGTGATGCTGATTTACTGTTGCTGTTTGAGTCGATATGGCTCATGCAGGACACCAACGATACCTATGGAACCATATGGAAGACTGCACCTCTCTTTAGACAATTTATAAGCCAGGCCGCATTTTGAGTTTGCTCATTATCGCAAATCAAGTGCACTTGACCTCACTTCACTTTAAGGGTATGAGACAAATTTCAATGCTGACCTTTCAATGCTGAATTAAAGCCATTCACATTGTTTTACGGTGAGCGCCTGCCTCCAACTGAACGTCTGTTGCAACAACAACGAAAAAACAAGCTTCTACAACAATCTCCATGTGTCAAGGTCATGTACAGAGAGCCACTCCTGAACTGCTAAATGCACAGTTGCTCTTAAGATGGACCATACCACTGCAAAGGGGCAAAATGTCATTGTCATCAAATATGAGGTGATGTATTTAGGTAAAATATTTTGCCCTCTCTGTATGTTGACATCGAGCATTTTGATCCGTTTGTTCACAAGGCCATTGTTGGCGCATGTGACTCTTTACTCCTCCACCCAACAGCTGCCGCCACCACCACCACCACTGCTATAAACCACTGCAGCAAATCTGGAGACTCCACAGTGGCCTCCACAGGGACCACGTTGCGGTTTCACTTTATCAGTAGCAACACGGCATGGTAAAAGAAACAGCTGCATCCAGCATCATTTTAGCTAATGTTGCTATGTGAGTCTCCTCACTTGAACTATATGGTGTAGATGCTGCAGAAACAGGGTCAGTCAGGGTTGCTTTGAATGCACCCATAAAGCTCTCAGATTATGACTTGTTGAACTGTCACGTGGGATGTTAAAAAAACAAATTCACACTGAGGTGAACTTAAACCACTAATCAGCAAACTCTAAAGCCTTCTATATTCATCAGCATTCATTTTTCTTTCATAATGGCTCTGCTATTATTACCACACCACAGTGCCTGTAATCATTCAGCAGTCATTATGGCTGCTGGGGTGGACGAATGCAAACACGGCGACTCTGGCCTCAGATTAGACGCTTTAACAGCAGTGCACTCCATTGATGTGACCCTCGAACTATTCGCGGCCCCTGCGGAGCCCAGCGTGGCCTCCCGCATCTCAAGTAAGGACAGCGAAAAGGAAGACACACCGCCGTATGTATGGCGGGGGGGGGGGAAGAGGACCCGCTAATGCATTTCGCCAAGGCTCGTTTAAGAGGAGACCCCGCTGACTCTAATTGATCTTTATTAGCGCCAGTGAGAAACGGACACGGGGGGGGGGAAACAAGTGTCAGATTCCTGCAGACACGATAAAGAAATTAGATCCGTGAACTGGAGAGCAAAAAAAAAAAAATATGGCAGAGGTGGGAAACTTTAACAAAGACGTCAGCGTGCAAGTATCCCGTACTAGATGTAGATTTGCCATTGTCCATATTGTTCTACTAATATTATGTTAATGGTGGGAAGGTTCATTAGTAAGTCCATTGTGAAACGAGATTACTGGGTGGACTAGGTCATAGTGTTACAGTGACCAAAAAGACAGTTGTATAACTATCTGCAAGTTGAACTCACAATAAAGTATTTTTTATAAAAAAGTATTTTTCTATATTTATTCCTATGTACATGAAATCGTGATTAGGTGGCTAATGTGCAGAGCATATCATTCATTTGTTGTAATATTTCAAGTAATATTGTCTGTGCTGAATATTAAATAAGAGAAAGGCTGGAAATGGGAGGGAAAGATGTGGCTATGGGTTCTATTTACTCACTGTACACTGCTTCAGGTGTTATTCTACATACCTTAGTTTGGTACTGATGGTTATTTAGGGTTACTGTTGCCTTTCTATGGTCTCCAACACCAGGCTGCCATTCTGACATCACCAAGGCATGTCTGTCCACACAACTGCTGCTCGCTGGACGTTTCCTCTTTTTGGGAGCATTTTCTACAAAACGCTCGAGATGGTTACAACAGTGTGACAGTCGCAGTAGCTCAGCAGTCTGACACCAACAACAGTGCCACGTTCAGAGTCACTTAAATCTCCTTTCTTTGGTTATGATGTTCACTTTGAATACGCATTCGCATACAATTCATCAGAGGATCCTCGCGTCCCCTCCTCAGTGCGAGCTCTGCCAACGGACCAAGGACACGGCAGGCTGCTGTGGCGTCGTCCTCCATCCCATTCCCAGTGACCGTCCCCTCATCCAGCCCCTTCTCTCCCCAGAGCTGTGTTTGTGTTTCTGCGGGGAGCCTGCTGACCCTTGACCCCTGGCTAATGAGAGCGATAACGAGGATTAAAAGGGGGTGACTGGAAGGTGTCCGAGAGTGGGGTTTAAACAATTACACTATGCTGCCAACATGCCTTTCTTCATGACTCAGGAAATTACAGTCTCCTTCTCACCCGTACACCCCCTCCTCCCCCCCTCAACCCACCCACACACCCACACACACACACATGCACCCTTTCAGTCGGCATACAAAAGAAAGGGCTTATGGAAAATAATAAATTATCTCAGGGCCACGTTAACTTGGATGTAAATCGCCAGGCAATTATGGTTTAATAGCCCTTTAAGAGAATGAGTAATTGGGTTGACACTACCGGGGTTGATCAGGCTCACCCGTCTCCCCCGCAACACCCCCACCCCTTTGTGCCCGCTGGTAGTGAGCTGTGGGTCTGTGTGTCGGTCAGCCTGCAGCACGATTGCACAATAGTTAGTTAGGTTAAAGAGACAAAAAAAGAAAGAGGAGGGAGCTTTAATGGTGACATCAGACGACCAGGAGAAGCATTGTGCTCAAATAAATAATGAGCCATACAATACTGTCACATGTCTCAGAATCACCAAGTTATTGTTTGTCGTTACTAGTTAGAGAGATTTATACACACACGTGTATCTTTTTTTTTTTGCTGATGAAGTATCACAATTTAAAATCTTTAAAAAAAAGTTTGAACAAAACTTTAACAAATGGTGTTGCTACAGTTTCAAATGGAAAGTGAATATAATAAATAATTTTACTGCTTTGAACTAAAAGTGGGTGTGTTATTAAAACTAGGCTGCAGATTAGAATGGTAGAGGGCCACAATGATTAAAAGTTGGACTGAAGTATCTGTCACAGAAAAATTTTAAAGAATAGAAACTATTGCCGATGAAAAAAATAGCAGTGGGAGACAATGATTGATTTTCAGTCAACTGATTTAAATCAGGGTGACACAGGGGTGCAGGGATTAACACTGTTGCCTTACAGAAAGAAGGGTGTGGGTTGAAGACCCAGGCGTGTATGTTCTCCCTTTGTCTGCATGACATCAGACATTTTCCCCAGGTACTCTGGCTTCCTGTCGCAGTCCAAAAACATGCATGTGATGTGAACTGGGAACTCTGCACTGGGCCTTAGGTGTGAGTGTGGCGATAAACTGGCGACCCTGAGTGAAATCAGTTCACAGATTTCAAAGATTAACTTTATTTGGCCCTGTGATGTTTGAGTATCACTCTTGTTTCCTGCAAGGTCACAAAGCAACAACGGTTTCCTCTGTGCAACTGAAGGTGTGCAGTTTCATGTTTCATTTTCCACAAACATTTCACAGCCAGGAAGTAACAGTAACGTGTTTCAAATATTAGTTTGCATCACATGTCCTTTCCAATATAAGATACAATACTTATACATTGACAATGCAGCCAAATGTCAAAATGAAAAACACACCAAAATTTAACACTGCAAGAAAAACACTTAATTGAATAATTAATAGTGGTGTATAAAGGTCCCTCTGAGCGTCATGAAAAATTTAAAGTAAATACGCGCCCTCAAACATACACCTGCACAGAGGTGAGCAGTAGCCACCAGCTTCCTGCGACCTCTGACCCCTGGATCATTCACGTCTGTCTCATCGTGCCCAGCGGGGAAGGTGAAGGTTGGGGTGGTGGAAGGCAGAATCGACTGAGAGAGAGGAAGTGATCGCAACAGGCCATCTCCAGTGCGTTTTAAAAGAAGGGAAATAAAACCCAGAATGAGGCTGGAAAAACACAAACAGCAGGGGAAGGAGTGAAAAAAAATGAGAGAAAAAAGAAAAAAAAAGTAGAGAGTAGTGATAGAGATCTAAGGCCAGAGCGAGTCTGTCACAGTGGAGGGAAATAATCAAAATCCTCCGCAGGAAGTTGGACCTCACTGTGATGAACAAGCAAATGGTTGGATAAACCTATATTTATCTCCTCTCACTTTCATCTCCAGGGAAGACAAACGGGGTAAGAAATTGATCAGATGAGCATCTGTTAGGCTTGGCAACAGTCACGAGTCTGCAGAGACGCTTTTTAAGCCCCATTTTTCAATCTCGTCTCCATTACTGTCGATGCTATAGAGGCACTTAAAGGACTCTACAGTAGGGGAAGAATGAGATTGTATGCAAATGCAGCCGTCTGTGTCTCAGTCTGTCACCCAAGTGTTTCCTGTAAAGCTAAAGGTCCCCGGCAAGCATTAGCACCGGGCGGGGGGCATCGCGCGGCAAGTTTGTTATTTAAAAGTTTCGCTTTGTCGAAGTGCTTTACCTTTAAATTTCATTATCTTGCTGGTACGCTTGATAATCCCGGGTCAATGCGCACGGCGGAGGACGAAAAAGACAGTATGTCGATGTTTACATCAAGCAAGTTGCTCTGCTAAGCCGTGTTTTCGCTACAATGCCTGTGAATTGCCAAGTCTGAGTTTTCAGTGGGGCAGCCAATTTCATTTGCTCTCCTAACCGGCAAATTTCAGGAAATGCAGCATTTTCACTTGGGTTGATTTGTTTTTTTGTTGCTGGACCTAAAACTCGGGAAAGGAGCGCCGGTAACCATGCAAGACAGGAAAAACAGGAAGCAACGCAAATGTGCGAGCGGGGGGCAGTGTGTTGTTCTCATACGCATTGTTTAGTTCATTGAGTGAGATGTCTTCTGTTAAATGTGCCGATTACTTATATATATATTTGCATTCATTTCCTGCATTCATCAAACAACATCATCCTCAACGATGGCATCACTAGCTGCATTTCCATTAACCCCAGAATTGCGCAAAAACCTAAATATCGCTAAACTTGGAAAAATCTCTCAAATATCGCTGAAAGGTTTCGATGCTATCATGAGGTGTTTGTTCAGATGTATCGATATAGAGGTATATCGCAAGTGTCACGGAAACACTTTTTTTTTTTTCGCATTTACACATCGCCGGACGTGACGTACACGGGTCACGTGACCAGTTCACTTCGAGTGAAAATGGCGTTGTGTTTGGACGGCAGTCCGATCAAAGAGAAAAATAGAACGACCATTCTTGACCGCAAATAAACGTATGTTTTACGAGAATTGCGGTTTATGCGCTTCGCATCATTCAATGGAAACACCTGCAAATCGCAATTGCACTCTGTCAAAATTTTAGAAATATCGCTTTTATTTTGAGAAAAACTGACAGCGAGTTGCGGATCCCCTTGACAATTGGGGGTTCACACACACAAGATCCCATTTAGCCATTTGCCGGCGCGACGGCTCCTCGATCACAGCGCTGTCGGTTGTTAGCGTGTAACAAACGGAACAGTAAATCTTTTTTGCCAGCTAATGGAGGGGAGAAAGGTCGTTTGTGCCGGGGTTGTGGTCAACAACCCGACACACAGCGCCGGAGAGAAGTCAGAGGGAGGCGCTGGAGTTGAAGGGACTCCAGGTTTAGCGCAAAACATCAACAACAACCCCCCCCCCCCAAAAAAAAAAAAATACGTCAAACAAAAGGCTTCCGACTGATGTCAAATGAGACATTTAATATCAATCAAACGTAATTTGGGATGAATTGTGTTGCCTTCAAAGCGCATTCGCTGTCACAAACCAGTAACTTCAGCTTAGGAAGATGGGGTTGACATTTGGCACCATCGTGATTTACACGGGAGAGGCAGAGGGGCGGGAACAAAAAAAATAGAGAAACGACGATCTGAGAGTTGGGTCGCCGCTGTGCTGACGCTCACAGGAAGGTTCTCCCAATCAAAGAGAACCACGCTGGAGAGGAAACTCCCGGAGGTCGGCCGCAACGCTGACAAAAACCTTTCCTGCGCCGTCGTGCGGGAGCACCTGCCGACACGTCGACGCCGAGAGTTAGTGCGTCTCCCGTCCTCCCGTCCTCCCGTCCCGAGCTGCTCCTGTTTTATTCCCTCCTGAGCAGCTCCATCACCCGGGCCGCCGGGGGGACAAGGAGAATGTGGCGTTTTCACTGGATCAAAAATTTACGAGCAATTAAAAGTGGGCCGACGCCCGGCATCCATCAGCCCCGGCGTGCTGCTGCCAGGGCGGGGGGGGTAGTGGGTGGTGGGTGGTAGGTGGTGGTGGTGGTGGTGGTGGTGGAGGTACTCGCAGTAAACCACAGGCTATATACTTTTATATCTGTTTTCCCTTCAAAGAGGGAAGGTTATGACAAAATGATGTTTTACTGTGGCGGGATCTCCCGCGCCCACCTCCACGACGGGAGCGACTCGTCGGGTTGTGCGGGTTTTATTTACATGTGGGGGGAGTGGGGGGTGGGGGGGGTGATTTTTCTTTTTTTTCGTCTTTCCCCTAAACCGGCCAGACGGACGCGCACCGCAGAACAAGGAATAAAACAGTGTCTGCTCATCTGCTCGATGGGCTGCTGAGGGACGAGTGACCTAATTACTCCGTTGTTTATGACTGCACGCCTCTGATTTATTTCCTTATGCTGATGTAATTTCAACTGCTCCCATTTGATAAAGGCGGCGTCGAGGCCTACCCCCGCCCCCCCAAGCCCCACCCCAACGCCTCCCTCACCGCACCCTAACAGACACTCGCGCGCGCGTGCCATGATCCATGGCGACACACCTAATACGCACCCACACGCACACACACACACACGCACACACACACACAAACACAACAAAAAAGAAAATAAAAATAAAAAATTGCACCCGGGCCCCTCATACATCAGCGCCGTCAGTCTTTCACTTTTTCTGGCTCCTCGTGACAGACCCAGGCTCATTTGCATCCTTAATTGTGTTGTAATGTACTTTTAATTTGAAGATGGAGGCAATTAATTATTCTGATACGCAACAAAATGTGGCAAATGTAAACATTCTAATGGTTCTCGGCGAGCCGGGTATCATTTTTCACAAGAGGGATTGAATCTTATCACATTTTTCTAGAATGTGTACTAGCCCCCCCCCCCCCCCCCCCCCACACACACACACACACACACACACACACTTCCACACCCCCTCCCTTTTTGTAGAATAGCAGAAACAGACACACGTGCACGTACACTCTCTCCTCGATATTCACATTGTCTTGCGTCGCAGGCGGGGCAGATGTTTTCCCTATCTAGCGCTTCCCACAGGATAATTACCGCCGTCTCACCTGCGCTATCGGAGGAGATTAACAGGAAGCCGAGTCGCTCCGGACATCCATTCCTCCCCGCGCAAAGACGCTCGCAGCTCTGCCCCGCGTCGCTATTTCTGGGTCGGCGAGGCTTCGAGTGGAAAGATGTGAATCGCAGAATTTTTTTTTTTTTTTTTGCTCCCCCGCCCCCGCCCCCACCACCACCACCACCACCACCACCACCCGCTACCTCACCCGGCTCCTCTCCTCCGTTGAGCATGTGATCAGTTGATGCCAGTGTTCAAAGAGGAGAGGAGAGGAGAGGAGGAGAGGAGGAGGAGAGAGGGGGAAGAGGAGAGGCCCCAGGGGAGAGAGGGAGAGAGAGAGAGAGAGAGAGAGAGAGAGAGAGAAACCCTGACACTTTCACTCCCTCAACCTGATAAACTCCCCTCACAGAGGAACAGGATGGATGCATGTTATTTTTCCTCTTTTTTTTCCCTCTCGCTTCCACCACCTTTCCTCCGTCTTTTTCTTCTCCCTCTGACTCACCCGGCCTCTCTCTCTCTCTCTCTCTCTCTCTCTCTCTCTCTCTCTCACACACACACACACACACACACACACTTCTCAGGCATTTCCCGTCGTCTTATATCTCCGAGCCTCAGCACAGCCGCCACCCCTCAGCCGCTATCTCTTTCACTCCCCCCACCCACCCCCACCTCCTCCACCTCCCCTGCACACCCCCTCCCACTCCCTCTGCGGGGCGCGGGGAGCTCTCTGACATCACAGCCGGCGTGGCAACAGCCTATAAATTATGAGTGACAAGCCTTTGGACCAATAAAAGCGCCGCCATATTTCATGCACAGTAAATCTGATTGCAGATTGCCCCGGCGTGTGGCTGCTGACATGTTTATTGTCGCCACAGCGGCGGCAGCAGCGGGGTAGACGGGGGGGGATGGTTGTGGGGGGTGGAAGCCGAGCGCGTGAAGCGGGGGGCTGGTGGTGTTGGTTGGTGTGCTTCCCGGCGTTTGATAGTTTCTGAAAGCTCCCGTCCAAGGCGGCGGGTCAAACAGATGGGCGACTCCGGGACGCGGGGAGGCCCCTCGCATCCGCAGCCGAAGCCTCCGACGCCTCGCTGCCAAGTCACCCAGCGTCTATGCGGCAGCCATTTTTCCTCCAGCTCTCACAAAGCCCGGCGACAGCTTCTTTCAGCGCAACCATCTGTGCCCCCCCTTGCGCTACCCCTCCCCTGCCCGTCCTCGCAGGGAAACTTTTCAGAGATGCTCAGCGAACTCAGCAGCCCGAGTGCCGAAAAGAAACCGTTGATTGGGGAGTGTAGGGGAGGGGTTGGGGGGGTTGCTGATTGTAATTTGAACGTGATGACAATGCGCTATCAGTGGCGCTGATGAATAAATTCATCGGGACGCCGACTGGTTGTAGGGGTCTCTGCAAATGTCATTATGTTGTCCTAGTGTAAACAGAGTTCTACTGAACGTGCTGAGAGCGAAGGCGCAGCAGCGGCGCCATTGTTTTTGTTTTCAGACACAGTAAACTGTGGCATTGCAGCTAAAGCAGTTTTTTCTCTCCAAGACTGCATTGCACCGCAAACCTCTCCAGTTTGACTATATTATATTTATACGCTCGCATGAGGTGTTTTTTCTCGTCCCGCGAGATTTTACGAGAAATTTAGAAATATCTCTTTGTTTTGCGAAAAACTGTAATGGAAACGCATCTACTGTCGACTCACAGCAAGAAGGTTGCGGGTTCAATCCCGGGCCTCGGACCTTTCTGTGTGGAGTTTGCATGTTCTCCCTGTGTCCGCGTGGGTTCTCTCCGGGTTCTCCGGCTTCCTCACACAGTCCAAAAACATGCATGTGAGGCAAATTGGAAACTATAAATTGTCTGTAGGTGTGTGTGTGTGTGTGTGTGAATGTGAATGGTTGTTTGTCTCTATGTGGCCCTGCGATGAACTGGCGACTTGTCCAGGGTGTCACCCTGCCTTTGCCCTGTGACAGCTGGAATAGGCTCCTGCAGACCCCAGCAACTCTGAGTGCAGGACGAATTGGGTATTGAAAATGGATGGATGGACGTATGGATGGATGGATGGATGGATGGATGGATGGATTGATGGATGTACATTCTCCAGCACTGCAGTACGTGGATTTGGATTTTAATACTGTTGTTTCAAGTTGCATCATCATCACCATTGTGGTGTGTTTCCCTTGAACCTTTCAACGTACTAACGCGTCACATCACCAAACAAAAACAAATTAAAAAAAAAAGATATTGAGTCACTTTCAGAATAAATTAACTCATTACTTCCTGAGTTGCTCCAATTAGCAGCGACGGTCACCTTTTAATCAGCGCGTCCCGCCTCCTGCTCGGCTTCCGCGGCCGCCTTCGATTCTCTTAAACGCTGAGGTCCTCTCGTCGCTGATATCATATCTAATCTGTGATGTGTCGTAACGAGCTCGTCGATGGCGAGCGACCCCGGCGCTCATTCCGCCCGTCCTTGTCCGTGCAATAAACCATTCTTCATAATTAGCGCGCGCTGTGACGCGGCTCGCCGCTAGGCCTCCGCCGCGGACCCCCCTTCCTGAACAGGCCGATTCCAACGGAGGTGGGGGAAAGGGGGGGGGGTTACAATCGGCACCATTATATTTTAATTAATCTGCTCCTCTCGCAGCAACGCAGTAATTACAATCTATTTTATGACGTGGCACGCTGCGAAACAGGGGATGACGGGAAGGGGGGGGGGAGGAAGGAAACAGGGGAGGAAGGAAACTTCAAAGTGAGACGAGGAGGAGGAGGAGGCGGAGGAGGAGGAGGAGGAGTCGGAGTGGGAGAGGAGAAATCTTTAAGGTGAGCCGGAACGAGGTCGGAGGAAATACATCGCGGGCTGACATTGTAAAAAAAAAAGAAAAAAAAAACACTGTAAAAGCGTTTACTGGAGGGGCAGTGGTCCCTCCCTCCCTCTCTCCCTCCCTCCCTCTCTCCACCCTTCCCTCCCTCTGCCAGGTCCCTCCGTCTTCCAGTCAGTGGGCGCGGCTCGGTCTCCTCCAGCCGCCGTCCATATAAATCAGAGCAGGTACGGACACTCAGACACGCCGTGGGTGTGATAATAACATTAGAGGATTACAATGACACTCCTCTCTGGACAAGATCACCTGTCTCAACTGTCATAAAGCAGCTGCTTTCCCTGTGGCTGAAGGGCCTCCTCTGTGTGTGTGTGTGTGTGTGTGTGTGTGTGTGTGTGTGTGTGTGTGTGTGTGTGTGTGTGTGCGCGCCTGCCGGCGTGAGCGAGCGGAGGGTGACGCCAGACAGTGTGACTCACGGCGGACAGTTTGATGCTGTAAACACCGAATGACGGATGCCTGATTTTTTCGCCCCAGTTTAATAACTAAAAGTGTGACGCGCGCCAGCGCCGCGTACAAACAAAATGTCCTGCGTTACCGCGGCTCTTAAAGTGTTATCGCCAGGGGAGATGAGGAGGGAGAGAGAGAGAGAGAGAGAGAGAGATTTTGTTACCATGGATTTTGTGCCCCGTGTGAACTCTTTTTGTAAACACGCACATATTTAAAAGTACCAGATTATCTCACGTACGTGTTCCATTTTCCCATCTTTTGTTTTCATTTACGTGATTCTTAACCTACATCAAGATCTGTGTGTGTCAACAGAAGATAGCACATGCAACCTTGTTCTGCAGAAATGCTTCTTTTAACTTCCTGCTAAAAGTGATGCTTTGGTGCAACTTGCACACAGTTGGAAGGGGACAAAAACAAGGTCAAACCAAGGTCAAGGTCAAAACAAGGTGTGCTTTTCAAATCAGGAACCTTTAAATGCTTTTGTTTTCACAGTTGGATTTAAAACGTATTGGACCCTATTTATTGTGAAGTGCAGTTCAGAGGTTTGCAGGTTTTTATTTTGATGCTGTAACCAACATAATTGCCAACTAAACAACATTAAAGACACGTCTGAAGAGAATCTAGCAGTTCAGTGCTGTATCTCAGATATAAAATGTTCCTTACCAGTTACAGAGGGGAAATTACTGAAGTGTTTGTGCCTATTTGAGGTCTGTTTGCCCTTTGAAAAAAGCTAAAACTATTTTTTTGGGACGCAACGCAACGGAAATTAAAAAATATTGATCCTTTCGGTCATCCTGCCTTTGTTTCAATGTTTAGAGCAGGCTCACACAGCCGCGGCAGCGGCCATGTAGTCAATGTACAGAGCTCTACTTCAAAAGGAATGTGCAAAAAGTTTTGGAAGAAGACGAACCCAAACTCACAGCTTAAATTCTGATATGGATCAGAGAACTATTAGTAACAAATGCACTTTTAAAGAGAGCCGGGCGTTTGCTTGACTGTTTTGCAAATGCAGATGTTCCAAATCTGCAGCATGTGGTACTGTTTCCCCGCCTGCGGCAGAGTCTTTCACCTCAGTGGTCCAGACTTTTCAGATTGAAATCATATGTGACTTTTGTTGTGTTCATTAAAATGTAAGACAGACACCTGTCTGGTTTAAACGAGACCAAAATCATAAAGCCACGTTTGTTTTGAGAGGTGCCGGATATCTGGATGAAAAAAAAAAAAAATCACAGTACCTGAACTGAACCACGCATCGGCAGAGTTGACGTCCCGCCCCGGCCCGGCCCCTCCTGGTCAAGGATCTTCTGCTGTCTTGGCAGTCAGATGCAGAACATCCCTTCACGTCAGCTTCGGACTGGGGCAGGAGACATGAAACAGAATATCATCAAACGCATCCTTCCTTCAGCGCGTGTTCTACACAAAGCTAAACCGCAGAGGAAGCACTTCCTTCGTGTGAAACTCTGGGAGGAAACCTGCAGGGAGCTCAACATGGACTGCACAGTTGAAAGAGGCTGCAGCAGGGATACTTTCCAGGGCTTTGCAGGCCCCTTTTTCCCCGGACGCGTGACGCAGCCGGGACTGCGTTAACGTTGAAGATTTGTCGACACACAAATTGCCGAAACGTGACACCGTCGTACTTGCACAGCGAGTGCTCTAGACATAAAAGCACCTGTACGAGACAAGCTTATAGCTCGAATAATGGTGTCACACAATAAAAAAAAACCTAAATCCAACAAAGAATATTTTTTAACGAAAGAGCCTAGAGAGTCAAACACAGAAAAAAAAAAATCTTCTTTTTTTAATCCCAGGCAGGGGAATTCTAATAGAGCGCACTCAAGTGTCATGTCAAGCAATATACTAATGGAATCCAATTAAGACCTTTAAACTGCGCCGAGAGCTGGAGGATATTAGCTCAGTTTTCTATAACAAAAGACCAAAGGGTCGTCAACGAGGGCTTTTTCAGGATATAAAAAGCATGAAGGAAATTGGGTTTTTCTGCTTTATCCACTCATTATTGTTCCCAAAGAAAAAAATGAGGTGAATGGAGTATGAGAAAAGCGCTTGGCCACCCACTCAGAACAGCCGTTTTCTCCGTCTGAGGAGGGATGCCTCCGCTGTTTATTTAACACCTGTACATGTACAGTTGTCTCTCTGGTGTGGGGGAACAGAGCGGAGTTAATTAAAGGCGCGCGACACAGTCGGACTTCAAATTCCTTCAGCGCTAACGACATTAGAGCGGCGCTCCACGTCCGAGGTAAAACCGTCCAGGGGTATGGCGTGAGACTTTGCGTTAGCGACTGATGTCTGCAGAAAGATGTGAGGAACTTTCCCCACGAAAAAAAAAAATATATATATATATATAAAATAAAAAAGGAGCGAAATCGCTCGTAGCCTCTTCATTACTGCGCCGGTGAGAGTTCGACATCTGAGGAAATATCGGCCCCGGATACAAACAAATGCATTCCGTTCACGTATTGGGGAAAAAAAAAAAAAAGAAAGAATCAGAACAAAAGCGAGACGAGAAGCTTTCATTAGTGGCATAAAGCAACAACAAAAAATAAAAAAAACCCCGGCAAGCAGCGAGAGTAGGCAGCTAACACAACATGATAGGAATAATACCAGTAACACTAATAATAGCCGAGATGGAAAGAAACAAAACACGACGCACAAACAATTATTTTAAGCTTTGATTTCAAAGGGATTGGAGTGTGTGAGTGTGTGTGCGTGTGTGTGTGTGTGTGTGTGTGTGTGTGTGTGTTTGTAGGGGCGGAATAGGCTTTGTACTTTTGAACTGTTGCTGCACGTGTGTGTGCGTGTGTGTGCACACACCATATTATATATTAGCAGCAGTGGGGTAATTCTGTTGTGTGCACTCCCGCCTTCCCTCCCCCGACCCCCCCCCCACCCACCTCCATCATCAGCACCAGCACCACCATCGCCCCTCTGGTGGAATCAGAGAAACCCCCGCGGCCCCGGCTGGTTTGCATAAAGCAAACAAAATTAAATTTGCTTTGCTAAATCAAAGCATGTATGGTATTCCAAGCCGCTCTCTCTGGGACAAATTACTTCAAACGGCCTCCTTTGTATCATAACAGAAAAAAAAAGAAAGAATCAGCCCAATCAGCGGCTCTCCAAAACCCTCGACTTGGGAATTAATTATTGAACCGAGGGCTTTTCTCCCTCCTAGCAGTCCGCGACACAGATCTATTTATTTTGGAAAAGTCGTTTTGCTCTTAAAAACACACTGCTGGCTGGGAAGCCGCTCCGCCGCTATCTTTCTCCCTCTCTCACCCTCTTAATGTGTTTCACTCCTGTTTGCCGCGCGGCCCCCGAAGGGACATGTGAATAGGTACAGACCATAAAATTAATCTGGAGAGCCCACGACTGGCATCCAGCATTGTGCTGGTTAAACAGAAGTATTGCCTATGCTGTAATGGATTTAAGATAAACTGAGCTGTTAGCTGGAAAATGTTTCCCGCGCACAGAAGTAGGACTCGTTTTGTCTTCAGCCGCCTCCGTGTTTCTCAGGTTTTACTTTGTGTTGCTTCTGCTTAAATCGCAGGCATATCCTAAAACATTATTCAAGAGTTTAGTGTCATAAACGAGCAGGAAGACAATGAACCTTCAATGTGATTCTATTCACTCAGCTCACGTCTTTATTGTGCAGTGACTATAATTATTGATCCATGTTAATTGGGTACACCTACAAATTAACACAAACATCCACAGGGAAGGGCAAACGAGGACGTGGTGAAGATGACCTGCTGGAGGTCACACCAATCCTCAGAATAGGGCGGGAAGTTGATTAAAGTGGATATTTCACAAACTGCTGATCGACTGGGATTTTCACACGGACACAACCGTCTCCAGGGCTCACAGAGAACAGTCCCAGATAGAGAAAATACCCAGTGAGCGACACTTGTGAGGGGAAAAAGCCTTGTTGTGCTCAGATAACGGCAGCATGGTTAACCACAAGGTATGTAGAAAAGAATCTCTGGGCAGACAATAAACCTCAAGGCAGATGGATCATGTTCAACTCTAGTCAGCCTGGCAGTGAAGAAACTGAGGCCATAATGAGTGCAGGTTCATCATCAAAAACATGTCAGATGCACAGGTCAGGTTGGTCCAAAGTCAGTTGTAGCAGCTCAGGACTAACCAACCATTCCTTTTGATTTCACAAATTCAATGTGCATAATGTGTAACAGCCATAAAGGTGCTTTAGCTTTACCTTGACCGAAACTGCACAATACTAAGTAAGATTGGAAACCATCACCTGGTGTGATTAGGTCGCTGCTTCTGCTTCAGCTAACATGAAGCATTCACATTGCTTCCTTTAAAATGCTTCAATGGCTCATCTAACTGCAGGTTATATCATAGCCTCTTCCAGTCTGAGACATATGCCATTTCCATTTGATTTGCCAAGAAAGCCTTTGTGTTAATCCACTCAGCTGCCTCAGCGTCAGGCTTCTACCCGCTGGCTTGATTAGTGTAAATTACAGATTGTCTCCACACAAAAAAACCAAATAGCCCCTCTTCACCACTCACTCTCTCAGATCCATTTACAGTATATCCATGTCAGCGTTACTATGGCTGTTAACTGACGGTCAGTGATCCAGCAGGTTGAGAAGGCTGGACTCCTAAACGCTGCTGTGTTGGAGCCAAAGTTGAAACGTGGCTGTTGATTCAGATTCAGAAAACTTTCTTTATCTCATACGGCCATTTGAGTTCAAAGCTCCTGGTTCACACCAAAGCACAACAATACAGCAATCACTGGCCATACAACTCTACTGCTCAATTGTCAGTAAATCAGGAGTGCTAATGGTTTCCCAGGAGCAACATAGCACCCATACAAAAATAAGTACTCAATCAAGGAAAATGAACAAAATATCAAATAATATACATATATATTATATATTTTCATATATATATAAATAATCAAAGCAACAAGCACAAACCCACTCATCCTAATTAGGCTGATAAATACCAATTTATCAGCCTGAGAACTGAAGGGATATAAGTAATTCGTCCATCATCAGCCAGTCGTAAACGTCTGAAGAATCCACGTCACCAGTTCCTGCCGTCCGTTAAAAGCTCCTCCCGTCACTTTAAAAGTCATCATCATCAATGGCTTCTTCTGGAGGACGGACGGCGGCGTGCCTTCGCAAAAAAGCCGTAAAGTTTACGCATGTTATCCACACGTGGCTCTCGCCGGAACCCCCCACCACCCACCCAACCACCTAACCACCACCACCCTGACAGACCCTTGCAGCCCTCATCCTCTTCGCCAAGGCTCACAAAGCAGCACAGCAGCCGTCACAGTGAGCACACAACTGTTTACAAATCCCCAGTTAATAGGATCAGGCCTCATTGACTGAGCCTCTTCGATGTGTCTGATGTAATCTATTAGCTGTATGATAGTCAGTGTCTCAGTCCAATCGATAACCCTGGGCCTCCATATTGCTCCGCTGTGGACTCTTACGCCTCCTTAATGCTGCTTAGAATGCAGACTTAGGGACTATAAAGTGTGCATATGTGTGTGTGTGTGTGTGCGCCTGTGTGTGTGTGTGCGTGTGTGTGTGTGTCAGGACATCGTAGGCTGCATAAGTGTTCATTTTGGGGGATTATTTATGGTGTTTGGAGTTTTGGGACGCGTGTACATGAATACTGAGTGTTGGAGTCTCTTTATTTTGTGATTCCTTCAATCATTAACCCTTATATTGCAGCTGATACAAAGGTGGAAATTCATGCTGGTCGACTGAAATGCATGAGGGAGTGCGTGAGGTACAGTGGCGTGCAGGTGCGCGTTTGTGTAATTATATTGACATTTGTAATGTCGATGGACTCAAACACGGGTGTGTTCGTGCCACTGTACAGCAGATGCCATGTCTGAAAGCGAATGTTGTCGTGAGTGTGTGTGTGTGTGTGTGTGTGTGTGTGTGTGTGTGTGTGTGTGTGTGTGTGTCTGTAAGATGGTGTAACTGGGTTTCCAATTAAGTTGAACCACAGGCCGGATCAATGCTAGTCCTCTGTGTGCAGGAATGAGCAGCCCTGGGCCTTCAGTGCATGCCCACGAATAATTTATCACCCACACTGGGCCCAGGCAAAGAGGAGGAGGAGGATAAGAAGGGGGAGGAATGGGAGGAGGAGGAGGAAGAGGGGGAGGAGGATGAGACAGCGAGCACAAGGACAAAGTGTCCAGCCCAGGGGAGGGAGCGCGAAAGATGGGCAATCGAGGGGACAGGGAGATGAAGGGGTAAAGAAAGAGAAGGAGATCAGGACCCAGAGGAAAATACTGTTAGCCTGCTATCATTTAGAAGCGTCACGCTCCGCATTTTTCTCTGGTAAACAACCGTTGAGGGCGAAATTCTGCTGGGAGTACAAGCCACATAATTCATTTTTTTTGTAACCGCACGAGGGGTGAAAACAGGCAACGCGGGGACAGTCCGACGAACGGCAATCAGATTAAATATGATTTCACCCGAGCAGCGTTGTCCACTCCAAGATTAATATGCGGTGCAATATTCTTCTGTTGCACAATCGAGTTAATTGATCTCATGTTGTGGCTTTGGTGAATGTACTTTTGCATCAGGATCAGGATAAAGACGAATGTTGCATTAGGATTCATGCAGAAGACGGAGAACACGAACCACAAAATAGCATCTGATCCACTTCAGATGCAAGAAAAAAAAAGATTCCAGAGTCCAAATTTCTTGGCAAAATGTAATATATTAACTATGATTCAATATCTATTTGCAAAATATGTTTTATTAAGTAAACATGCACTTTTAGCAAAAGCACCAAAAAAGAAGCACTTGCTGCTGCCAGAGAATTTTCAACTTGTTAAGTGATGAAGAGAGAATCACTGCTGCTGGTTCACTTTGGGTTGAAAACGGAGTAATACTGGTCGAAGGGGGAGTTGCCCAGGTGCCTTTTAAAATGTTTGTAAATGTATAGATTTGAAAGATCCAATTTAAAGATATAAGCCATCAACAGATTCTCCTCCAAAAAGAGCCGCTCCTGACTTGTGCATGGTGGACGTATTTCCAGCCAAACAAGATTAATACGCCGAGACTCGGCCTCGCGCTTCCTTTCCTGGCGTTCGGCGCATCCAATTTTCTCACTCTCCCTTTTTTATTTATTTCAACGGAAACTGAAGGAGACGTCGCTAACCGCGGAGCTTGTTAGCCGGCGGAGTATAATGTGTTGCTACATGACAAGCGGCAGTTTAAACCCCGCCATCTCATCCGAGGCGGTGCGACTTCGGCTCGGACGCTCGGTATTCAGATCTTTGGCCGAGCCACATCACAGCTCTAGTTGAAAGGCAGCGCGGCCGGCACACATGTGGATTTACATGAGCGGAGATGCAGAGAAACACCCACATGCACAGACAGAAATACAGCAGGGAAAGGGGAAACATACTAATGCTTATATTTATGTTTTTCATGCATATATATATATTTCCATATCAACCAGACATACCTGCCGGAACGTTTTACATACGAGTGTGATTTATTTTGTACATCTAGCAGGACAAATCCACAAAAAAAAAAATCACACAGAAAGCCAGCCAATGAAATATCTTATCACTGCTGCAACTGCAAAGCACCATGATGCTTATTGTCACGTTACACTTTGAACGCTGACCGGAAGAACAAAAAGAATATCAGGCTGTATTCAAAAGGTGCAGTCGCAGCAGCCCTGTCAAACTCTCGTTGCTCAGAAAGTTCAGTTTTTTTTTTGTAGAGGTTTGAATGCGCGAATCAACTTTGATGCGGATCAAGAATCCCTGGTGCACTTCCTAATGCAGCGCCACCACGGGTGAGGAGGGGGAATGACCTTATCCAAAAAGCTCTGGTTCATTTGACGTGGCAGGGCAGTGCGAAGTGCCGTGCCAAAGCAACCTCGGACCAATTTGCCGGGAGTCCCAGAGACTCACATTCACACGATGGACTCTGTGTAAAACGAGACTCTGAATCCAGCGGCATTAATGACGTATTTAAATCTATTTCACGCTGTGTAGTCACTATAGGATGCCGACGCTATACACGCGCAAAGAGGGAGAAACATCCAAGCGCTCATTAAGGCGCAGGGGAGAAGCTACACAGCTGCGCACACGCAAACACCTGCAAAAGGTCCCCACCCTGGGAAGTATCATAGACCGACGTCTCCTCCATCCCCGTCTTTAGCCCATCTCTATTAATCTTGCAGTAGCGAGGCATGGACTGCTAAGACGCTCCGCATCGCTCTGTAATCTTCTCTTAATGTGCTGCACTCTAAGCCTAAGTGAACCCATTTGCAGTGACTGTGAGCAGACTGAGATTCCTCCCATGTTATCTGAACAAGTGTTACTAATGGGTTTATCAATTAGGCCAAGTCCAATAACTGCATGCCTGCAATCTCCTTTAAATACACTCCACCAGCGTTGCCCTGATTTTTGCCGTTAATGAGAACATGTGTACACACACACACATGCGCGCACGCACCGCACACGCACACACACACTGTGCCTGACCATAGGCAGTTTGGATCCTAATGTCTGTATGTATTTGGTTGTTCAAGTGTGACTAATGCCATGCACATATGTGTCCCTGTAACCGGTTCACCACCACTTGCCTCTTGCACGACACGGATAAATAAAATACAGCGCCAGATTTGCACTATTTGTACGGTGCAGACGCTTGTGCGCGAGCAAAATAATAAAATGTCTGTGCCACGACAGGAAAAAAAAAAAAAAATGTCAACTCGTGATGGCCTTTGAAAATACTATGCGGCATATTATGTGAATTAAGCAGTAATTACATAAACTATGCTGATGATAGACATAGGTTAAACAGAATTTACGAACAGCAATGGAACTTCCTAAGAGGCTCTGTACAGTAACACAAATGAAATTAAATGATCAACTTTTACATCTAAAAAAATGTAAAGGATCATTCATGTTTTGAGTGATGCGCACGAATTCCAAACAGAATCTTTTTGCGCCGAAGAATGTTATTAAATCGCAAAGGTGCTGCTAGAAAGGACACTATATCCTTCATTTAAAAAATGGTTAATTTGAACTACTTTTAAAAGGGAAATAAAGGCCGAGCTAAACAGGTAAACTAAACAGGGAGATAAACGTCTTCAGAAAGTCACATCCAGGTTGTATGGCAAGCTCCGTTTGAAGAAAAGATGCAAAATACTTTTAATGCATTTTGAGCTTGAGGGGAAGAGATCCTCCCCGCTGAGGGGTGTATGAGTATATGTGCTCAAGTAAAGACCAATTGGAGAAAGTGAATCCCCCCTTTTTATATACTCTCTGCACTCAGATCACTAGCTGCTTGCTCCTCAACTCCCCACAGAGAACACTCTCTGCTCGCATTAGTTCTCTTGCTCATTGAATGGGCGTCAGCGGTAAAAAAAAAGAAAAAAAAGAAAAAAGAAGAAGGCAGGAGAGGGGAAGCGAGTGAATTACCACGATGCATATGGAGATGCAGTACGAGACATTCACGCTCTGTAAAGGTAAAATTGTCCCATAATGAAGATAATATAGGAATAATGACATAAATATGCTTTTCCCCAGCAGCAAAGTGATAATATTAAATATAATAGGAGTATCTCAAATCCATATGGTGGCAATGGAGTCATCCAGCGTTGGGTTGACTCCTTTGGTGAAGGCTTAAGTGTTGCCCACCATCGCTCAAATGTAAGAGTCTCTCCCACTTGCAGGTTTTAATGCGACGAGTCCATTATCCCTCTACACGGAGTTAGCATGAAGCACTAGAGCCAGAGTGGACAACTTTGAGCTCTCCTGTCACTGCAGCTCTACATGAATGGACAGGTTAACAGAGGCTAAAAGATTATTTCCATCATTTTGCCGCAGCCGCGCGGTGGAGTGAAGGCACTCGGGCATTAAAGTTCAACCGATCCGAGCACCGGGCCAGCGAGTTTAAAAAGGATTCGAACCCCAGAGCAGGAAGAGGGTTCCCAGCAAAAAAAAAAAAAAAAAAAAAAAATCAACTTGCAAATGGATGAACAGGATGAGAGAAACAGAGATGGTCTGATAGAGCTGCCGAAGCAGTGATGAAGTGAGCAAACAAACAGTCAGTGGGGGAAAGTGCTGACAAACAGTACAAATTGATTCAGCCTGATGGTTTGTTGGACAGACGTCAGGACGGATAAATGGCGTCCAGACAGGCCAGTCACGTCAGGGAGACAGATAAGTTGTGACACAGCGGCACTGTAGGAGCAGCAGAAACACCGAAGGGTGCTCTTATATCACAGGCGACATCAAGACGTGCAGCATGTTGCACTTTACCCCGCTGAAAAGTCTCATGTCACGGTCTCAGAAATGTATGCAGCACAGTTACAAGTATTTCGTTTTTTACTGTCATTATTTACAATAAAACAACAAGATTTAGTTTGGCATGACACAAACAGCAATTAAACTCCAAAATAAGACCCCTAAATGAAACATATACCAAAGTGCAGTGAGCTTAGTGCAGGTGTTCAGTGCCAGAAGAACGGGGAGTGGACCAAAACAAACCCTCACAGGAGCTACGTTCTACTAGTATCAGCAGTAGAATGTTCTACTTTCTACTACATTTTACAACATTCAGCAGCCTCCGGTGTTGAAATGATTACACATAAACGTAAATATTAGCATACTTTAAATAAGGAAATTATGTAATATGATACACAATGATATGTACAAATTCAGACTTTGTCCCTTCTTCAAAACTTTGATTTTTAAACCCTATAGCCAGCAGTGGTGAACTGGGAAGTGCAAACATGTTGTCATACAGACAGGCAGGGCGAGTCTGACACTGGTCTCAGAAGACTCACATTTGCAGCTCGGCTCGAGTGTCTTGTGAGATTGGTTACATGAAGACAGTGGGTTCATATAACCAATTTAAAATTAAAACACATGGACACCAACTGGTTCACTGTGGCTTTAGTTCAACCCAGAGAGTCACTCTGTGTTACTTTGTAACCAATTGATGTTGAGCATTAGATGACTAAGAAAATTAAACTTGATATGCAACCAGTGTTGGGGAACATATGTAACATTGTTATGTAAAATCCAAAATACAATTATTCCGAAATAAAAACAATTGTAATCAGTTACATTATTTGAAAAATGTGTAATTAAATGACTTTCAATTACAACTGACCAATCTTCCCAAAAAAAGGCTGGGCTCTTCAGTGCCATAAACGTATTTATGTTGCTTTCCATGGTTTTTTCGTGCCATGGCTTGGCATGAGCACCGGCCTTTTCTGTTTCCCTCCACAGACCAAAGTTTGATACTGTTCTGATTCTGAATGGTTGGTCGGCACCACCACCAACCAATCGCCTCTCTTTGAAACGTAGTCTGTGCGATTTCTAAGTTGCAACAACAACAATGTCGAATGAAAACATGCTCCAGTGCTGGAAGCATAAAAAATATTTAACACAGATATTGGAAAAGGGAGCAAATATAATTGTCGAGCTCAAATAATGTTTGCCTGCTGTCAAGATGCTGTCCACCTCAAAAATGTCCATGTCGAAACTCAAGGTACACGTGACATCAAATAAATGTGACTGTCCAATGAGGACAGCAGGAAGCTTAAGACTCTCAGGTCTAAAGAGCAACATTTATCAAATGTAATTGATTACAGTAACTGAAATAGTTACTCAATTACATTTCAAATAGGCTAACTTGAAATTGTAACCTATTACATTTGTAAAGTAATCTTAAAAACACTGTATACACCATATATTTTCCAATGCAATTTTGATGTGATTTTAGGAATAATGACAACCAAAAAATACAAAAACACACAAGGCCAGTGTATGACAGAAATATAGCATGAAACCTATATTTTATCAACCTATCTGTCCAAAGGTGCTATGCTGGGAAGGGGGGGGGGGTTCTAATTAAAGGGGTTTGCCATCCTGTGATAAAAGATGGCCCCGGATATGTGTGTGTGTGACTAAAATGTGAGTAGAAAGAGTGAGACACAGAATGAGCAAGTGTGAGAAACGGAGAGAGAGGGAGAGAGAGAGAGAGAGAGAGACCCAGAATGATACACAGTCAGAGAGAGAAGCACGGCTCCATAAAGACGTGAGCTGAATGCTGCCCATCCGAGGCGCGGAGGTGATATATAGTTTAGTCGGTAGCGGCGGGTCGCGACAAAGCCTTTAACGGTAATGTCCTGGGAGTCGCCTCGCCCAGGGGGGACCCGCGCTCCATTTTACAGCCAAGTGACTGAGACTGAGACGCCGTGGCATGACAGCTGGAGCAGTAAAGCCGGCCTCCAGTACCATCCATAACATGAAGGAGGCGTCGGAGCTGCTGATATCACCACAAAAGCACCAGGCCCGAGGCCACACCGACAGCTGGTGAGTTAAGAGGGATGAAGGGGGGGGGGGGTAGGCGGTGGGGGAGGGGTATTGGGAGGGGGGGGGGGGGAGGCGTCTTGGAAAATGGTAGGAAAGTGGCAAACTAGACAAAGAGGTGAAGGGGGGGTGTGGTGGGTTATATTTGCGCATTCCGACCGAAGCAATGGATGTTCTGGATCAATATGGGGTCTGAAAGGAGGGCTGCGGTGGAGCAGGTGGAGCTCAGGCGCCAGGCGGAAGGAAGTGGAGGAATTCTTTCAAACGTTTTATATTCTGGTCATTTTCCATTTTTATTTCTTTTTTCATTTTTATTTCTTTTTTTTTTTTTTATCCAGGACTCAAGTGGCCCTCGTTCGGACTTCAAAAAAAAAAAGAAAGAAAGAAAGAAAAGAAATTCTCCCTGTCTCTCTAGAGGACGGTATATTAAGCCCTCTGTATACAGCCCCCAGCAATATCAAGAAAAAAACGCTCCGTTTAACGGCGGGCAATGCTTTGTTGCACCTTTTACATTTCTGGAAGAAGAAGAAACAAAGCGGCCGCCAGGGCTCGGAGGGTGGAAGGAACGGCTGAGTGGGGGTGTGGCCACTGAATCAGGACAGGTGTCAGAGCCCTTTGTGACACCACAGTGGGCTGAGTCCCCCAAACAGTGGTATTGCAGGAATACATTGGTGATTTTCTGTCCCATTAAAAAAAATGGAGCTGTTCATGTTTAACCCACTCGGTGAAATAAAAACGTACGTTCTAGAGTTTCAATCAGGACATTGAGAACATGATTCGAGAACAAAAATCGCCGGCCCCAGCGTCACGGCCGTGTCGTGGGTTTGACCACCTCCTAATGGGAGGTGGGGAAGGGCAGGCAAGGCAAGGCAAGGCAAGGCAGGCAGCCAAGGCATAGCCAGCAGACGACGGTAGTATCTCGGTGATGGGGGGGGGGGAAACAAAACAAATTGGCTGCTCTGTTCTTGCGAGCGGCGCTTCTTTGCAACTTTTTACCCGATAGCTCCCCCATCAACACCTCGGCTGCCTCCTCTGCCTTTCTCCGCCACTGCAGCCAGGCTTTTGCCTCCAATTAACACTCTTTTGCTCCTGCGAGCTTCCGAGCGCATGTCTCCATGTGCGTGTGTGTGTGTGTGCCCGGCAGTCACCTAGGTCATTTGGCAGGCCTCTATAAATATCACACCGGTGGCGGCTCTTTAACAGGCTTCTCGCAGCTCGCAGGGGCAAAAGAGCGAGGCGGCGGCCGCGTGCGCACACACACACACACGCGCGCGCACACACACACACACACACACACACACACACACGCACACACGCGCACGCACACACACACACACATCAGACCTCTATTACGATAAACGCTGTTGTTAGACAGCAACCGGCCCCCGTCCACGCAAATGCGTAGGAGCTCAGCCAAAGAAGGCGGGCCTTCCTGTTTCAATCACAGCCCATCCCCCGCTTGCCCTTCACCACATAAACAGAGGGACGTCCAGAGTGACACACAGCAGCAAGGGTGGAGTGGATATTGAGGAACATATAGTTTCTGTCCAGCGGTCAACAAAGCATTAATCAGATCTGAAGTCACAGGAGCTCGCGGTGCGTTTAGGGAGAAGAACGGCTAAAGGTGAAAGTGAAAAATTGGATGGAAAAACAGGGGCGGAGGAGAAAAAAAATAAACTAATTGCTCTGTGACTTTTTTTTTTTCCTCCCCTTTTCTTCGGAGAGTTAGTTGATTAGGGTAATTTATGCGGTGATGAAGACCTTTATGGGTAATCATCAATGTAGTACGGGCTGATGAAAAAGTTTGGGGAGCCACGCTGTTTCATCATTACATAAATACACAAACAGAGAATATAATCAGTCAAAGTGAGACCAAAGTGAACCAAGGCAACGGAGCACTTAGCTGCAAAAGCCATAAAACAAAGTGTGGCGTGACGCCGGGGGTCAGGCCCGGATCACATTTACAGTAAATTATGGACGGCAGTCTGAGTGGCTCTGGAGTTGTTTTATGCAAATGGGGCTATATTGTGTACTTTAACCGTGTTATTAAAGTGCCTCTGCTGGTAGACATCTGATGCCGCGCGCTAACCTCGGAGCCACCTGTCAGACTTCGGCAGGCCAATCAATTACGGATCCTTATTCTGTTAGCATGTGACATACATTTTAATGCACCGTTTAATGGCGACGGAGCGGAGTATGAAACAAAAAAAGTTTCATCATTCCGCTGTTTGGTTGCTGTTGCTCCGCTGGGCAAATAGAGGAAAAGCCTTTTATTTTCTAATTATTCAACATTAAACCTTTCTATTTGGGTATAATTTCAAAAAGGAAATTACTATGATTATATTATCTACTGCTGTTTTCACTATCCAGATTGTGGGTGGCACAATATTTTGATGACAATTTGATACAAAAGGTGAGAAATATATTTCAGTGGCTGCCACTGAGGGTTTTCTATCGACGCATAAAATCTCTAACACTAGTTCCTGTGTACTTATATGTCGTAGTATTCACTCTGATTGGTCGGCCACTTCATTAGGTACACCAACCTGGTAATGGTAACCTAATCAAGTGGCTGCGCCGCAGTGTCCACTTTGAGGCGACAGGGTGCAAATGATTCTAAACTTCAGTCGTAGTTGAGATGAGTATCACTAAAAGCCCAAACCAGCTCACGAAATTGAAAGGAAAACACTGAGGCATCTTCTGACCATTAAGTCAAAAAAACATTATTATACAGGGTGTCCCAAAAAATGTCAATGTTGGCAATTCTTGTTGAAATATCGTTTAATAATGTTTAGAAAAAGATCAATATTTTGGATTCAATGATTTATTTTTGTTCTGTTTTCAGGCTGAGCCATGCTGTTCACTCCCAAAGAGAAATCACTTTGCGTCATGCAATATACTTGCACACAGGCACCCAGTTGTGACTGGGAGGGTGACACGTATCGAACACTGATTAAATCAGTCCCATACTAAACTTATGATGTCCAACACCTTAACACTGTTGGATTTCACTGTGCTAGACTTAGCAGTTTTCAAGACAATTGCTTTTAAAATGATGTCAAATTTTTTGGGACAGCCTGTATATTCTGCAGCCACCAAGCAGACTGCCAGCCAGTGTGAGCAATGTGCTGCACTAAATAAGTACTAAATCCTCTCCAATCTGCATCCCCCCACCCCCCACCCCACCCCCCTTCCGGCTTCAGCTCGAGCAACAGTGCGGATTGCTTGTTGTCCGTGTGACAGTCAGCGGTTTGAGGGGGGAGATGAAAGGCCTCGTGCCCGCTGAGTTCCGAGCCCTGGGGCCTGCTCTGTCAGCCCGTTCGGCCCATCCATCTCCCCCCCCCCGCCGGTCCCGAGGGCCCCGGCAGAGGGACGCAGACGTCGATGAGGCGGATGTTGAAGGTCAGAGCTGTGGCCTCTGTGTCATCAGAGACGCAGCCGTCCAACAGGCGGCTACCTGGACGGATCGAAAAGGTCACCGGCGAGGAAAAGAAACCAAAAAAACAGAACAAAAAAAAAAATAAAGAAAATGTGATCACTTTGAAGAAACAAAATAAAATGCTGTTAGTCCTCATGTTCCTAAATTTACTCCTGCAAGTCGACTTTGCGTCACTTTGGGCTCCAGTCGCTTACTCATGCGCTTTCTATTTCTTCTGCCTTTTCTATTCGACACAGGAAGTTTAACAGGGAGTGATGCTGACTTATTGATGTGCTGCCACCCACTCCTCAAAAACACCTTTCCCAATTATTTCTATCCTTGCCTTTCACCGGCAGTTGTTGACAGGTTCTGGCAGGAAAGAACACTATTCTGTTAATGTTTACAATTATGAGTCACATAGTATTTATTTCTATCCCAGTGCTAGTGCTTTTTCAAATATATAACCATGCAGCCGTGTCAACCTGACACGGTTAAATTCAAACACCAAGTGCAGTAGCTGCAGTAAGCATACATTTAGGTAGGGAGATGAACAGCTGGGATAGGCGACCCCTCAGTGTAGAAGTATAATAGAAAACAGATGGATGGAAGGTGTCCGTTGACAGATGATTCATGGTCAACGTGCGTCTGGGATTGATCCTGGATTCAGACCCAGACGTCCACATTCAATCAGTTCTAGTTCGTCAAGTCCCCCCCCCCCCTGTTTTGTGTTTGAGAAACTACTTTGTCACCTTTAAAGGTTTGTGGCCGCTCGTCAACTTTTACCACCGCCGCTAACTGTCTCACCTCTCTGTGGCGGCGTTAATAGGGTAAGGGCGCAGTGGCGAAAACACACAGGAAACGCAGCCGCCGCGACAGTTCTCCAAAAGCAACTGTACGACACAGCTTGATTCTAAGTTTAGATGCACTCAATGGTGGAGACAATTAAAGCATGAAGGCAATTAAAAAGACAACTTCGCGACAAAGGCTGATTTTGAGAACACAACAACTTGAAAAGTAACAAAAACAAACAGACTAACAAGATTAAAACAACAAAGATATCAAATGTTATGCAAAGCCACGATGGTTAAGTGCAAGTTTGGCTACTTTGGCCTACATGGTTTTGGAAAGTGACTTTTCACAAGATCATGGGGTGGGTTACAGTGAGAGCGAAACCCATTGGGAGCGTGAACACACATGACGTTGATGAGAAAATATAAAGACTCAACTCCTTTCAACAATCATCTGGGATTCAGGAAAAACAGGGTTGTAGGCTGCCTAGCTGGGACATTTTAACACAACGGTGATGATAATAATCCTCTCCAGAGGAAATGATGAACTCGCTTTTACCTCAGCAAGCTCAGATACATTTTGCGGTTGCAGTTTGGGTTAGCATGCTAACAGCGCTAGGAGTGAGAGCCAACACAATCCAGACATCGGCATCACGTACGATCTAGAATTTGGATTGACAAACACAAATCAAATGTAAAATGAATCTGTAACGTCGACGCAGCAGCTTGTGTTTCAACCGTCTCCCACATAATGATTGAACAGTAATGGGAATAAGGTACAAATCTCCTTTCCCCCCCTCAAATGTTCAGCTGACAGGCAAAACAAAAAAACCCAGTGCAGTTTCACCCTTTGACTGTGACAAACGCGGCGCTGCACTCTTTCCATCGGGCGACTCATTGCGAATGTCACGGCAAGTCGCGGAGCTGCTTGGGAGGCAGCCGCAGGTCTAACAGGACAACATGAATTCAGAGAGGGTCCTGAGGAAAATTTCCCAAACAGAAGAGGTGAGGCTTCCTGTCAGAGAGTGAGCAAAGGTCTCAGCAGCACCCACTGCTCCAACATGCATCTTTCATTCAGGTCTCGGCCCTTCATCTCCTCTGCGCCCGACTTTGTTTATGAGTCAGGATGAAACAGACTCAGCTTGGTGAAATTAGGGCTAACTGTGGAGAGTGATTCACAGTCTTGTTTCACCATCTGATTTTTTTTTTTTCCCCTTTTCTTGCTTTCTTTTGCCGTCAATTCTGCATGAGGCTCTGACAAATGAGTGGCGAGGCCGAGGGTTAAAGCTCACGCTGCGGCCCAGATCACATATCGGAGTTCATCCGCGTTTCCACCAGTGAGAACACAACTATGGAATCATTGACGCTGAGCTGAATGCTGATGTCCGTAGCAGCGTCACCCGTATCTTCAAAAATAATCTCATTTGAAAAGATGTTTTTACCGCAGAGGAGAAACTTTATTTAATTTAAACTTTATTTTATTAAAAAATAAATAATTTAAATTCATAGGGTGTGTACAAACTTTTGACTGGTAGTGTGTGTGTATATATGTATATATATATATATATATATATATATATATATATATATATATATATATATATATATACTGTATATTTACTCTGTTTATTTGTAGATGTTTTTCTTTCTTTTTTTAAAAAAAAAAAAGACATATACAGTTATATATAAGCTCTATTTTATTTTTTTATGCCACTGCTGCAACGCGTAGGATATTTGCAGAAAATGCCAGTGGCTGGCGTTTACATTTCTGTAGTTTCATCTTCACACTGAGCCACACGCTCGTCTACCATGTCACTGCTGGCAAACTGCGGCCCACCCACAATGCACTTCTTCCCACCATCTTGACGAGGCTTTATTGTTTTCCTCACCTCCGATCCTGGCACCGAAGTGGATGCCCACACCGCAGTAGGAGCTGCTGGCCTCCATGGCAACTTCCCCTGCACTGCGGACACTGGGAGTGAAGAAGAGGGTGAATGAGATGTTAGCCACACGCTGAGAGGGAATATGCACAGACAAAAGATTTCTTCTCTTTTCTTTTTCTCGTAATTTTAATAAAAACCTGGCTGACAATCGCAGAGAGAACATTCTGACCCATCCTGACGATGGCTAACACCGCTAACAGCTAAAAACAATGTGATGCTATATATCATGATGACATGCTACCATTCTACAGAACTGTTTCAACAACACAAAAACTAATTGGTCAGGATTTTTTTCCTGACAAATTATTTTTTGTATGACGCATACCTGACTATCTTTCAAGAGAAAACTTTTTCAAATATGCATTGAAGGAAAAAGGAGAAAATGTTACTCCTTTGTGTTAGTATGATGAAATGACATTATTTCTTCCACTAGAAATGTTGTTATGGAGCTTGGCCACTTCATTTTTGTGAAAAGCATTTGGCTGAGTTTAGTCACTGGTGCTACGAGTGCTATGCTAATTACTTAAAACCCGCTGCGACCCTTTAAGATACATTTACAGCAAACAAAGCACCTCCACGTTCATTTAATTTCATTTTTAATTGTTCCTTTCATGGAGCGCGCAACAACCCCGTGCAGGATTGGCGCACACATTTTCGCAAAAAGCAGCGTAAGAGTATTAGTGCCCCTTACTTGAACAGAAACATGGTCGGTCGTTACACTGTTGCTTAAAAGAGAATAAAAACCATTCAAATAGAAATGTGCAGCTCAAAACAAGTAAAAAAAGACATCCAGGGGGAAGCAAAGTAAGCCTTTAGTTTCTCCATCCCTTTTTTTTAAACACAAATATACTTGTACAACCCTGCAAACCCCTCTGTAGGGAAGGTTTGCACCAACAATAGAAATGCAGATTTGCTCTAAAGCGGTGTATCAATGTAAAACAGAATTTTTTTACAGTCATACTGGGGTGCGTTCTCAAATGCTTTTGATGCAATCTGGCACGTTTCTCCTTTCGTTATCGTCACAAAAGGAGACAGAAAGAGACACAACAGCCGACGGACGTTGTCGGTCACGTTTGAGAGGCGGCGACATCACGAGACGCTTCAGTCCAACACTGAGGAGAGTTTGCCGTGAACAAAAAAGCATCCCTGTGACATAACGGGAACTGAAGGAATCCCTTAAAAAAAAGAGAGAGAGAGAGAGAGAGAGAGAGAGAGAGAGAGAGAGAGAGAGAGAGAGAGAGAGAGAGAAACTCCTCTCCACTCCGGCTCAAATGACTCTGTCAACATACTTCTCCTGACTGACGGCAATCACTGTCAGAGAGGACGCGCGTGTCTCTCTCTCTCCCTCTCTCTGCTGCATATCTGGGCGGTTTATGCGTGTCTCGTAAAAAGTGAACACGGCGGGATGAAGTGTTTGCCAGTGTATATAGGCATAACGGGAGGAGGATGTCTTGGCAGCGAGCGCTACAAGAGCAATTATCTCCCTCTCTGTCTCTCTCCAGCCAGGTTCCGTCCGTGCCAGACAATCTGCTCTGGCAAAGCGCAGGGCGGCCTGTGGCAGCTCCAAACTGCCTATAGGAGTTTTATATACGACACGGCGGGAGCGAAACAGCCTCTCCACATATGCTTAACGGGGGACCGCGCTCCCCCGGCCCCGACGCGGTAAAAACAGCTGCATCCACATGTTATCACCAGGCCGTCACAGGTGTCGTGGAGGCTGCAGGAGTTATTGTTTGAGAATGAATAGTAGGCAAATCACACATGCACGCACACACACACACACACACACACACACACACACACACACACACACACACACACACACACACACACACAAAATAAAGCGGGGGATGATCACGTTTCAGTTTAAAGATTGTGTTGTGTTTATGAGTGTTTGTCTGATGGGTCGGACCATGTATTGCAGTGGATGCTCTTGTTAGAGAGCAGCATGGGAAAGATAGCTAGATAGCTAGATAACTAGCTCGGTAGGTGGGCAGCTTGCTAGCTAGCCAGATAGCCAGATCGATAGATAGGTAGATTTTATTAACGGACTCAAGGTCCAGATCAGAAGTAAAAAGCAGAAATACAGACAAACAAGCAACCAACACAAAAAATAGATGGATAGATAGATAGATAGATAGATAGATAGATAGATAGATAGATAGATAGACCGTCAACTACGCAATAAGCCCTGAAAGATAGAAAAGTTGCACATGTGCATTTAAAAAATTAAGTTCACCTTTAGTTAGTGTGAGTTTACGCTCTGTATCTAAATTACTGTTAAAGACACATTCGTTTTGATTTAATTTGTAGTTTGTGTGACGTGAATAAAAAATGGAACAAAGATATATTGACATTTACATTCTAGAATGTAAGGATGGTTTTCAATGATTCCTGCACTCAAAGTCAGATCTTAGTACTAGTACTTACTAAGGCAGACATTCGCCGCGGAACACAATGAAGTTGGTAACAAAGAAAACAACCCAGACACACACGCAAAAAACAAAAACAAATACCAAAACAAAAACAGAACATTTTTTGACGATCTCGTGCGCTACCGGGCAGCTCCCGAGTGCACTCACACTCACTGTGTTTTCTTTGGAGCCCAGAAGTCATATTTCAAGTCATTTGAACTTGACAGGTTATTAAAACTATGAATTTCGAGCACCCGGCTAATTGGTGTAATTAATTTGCCAAAATGGAACAGAGAGGTCGGGCTGTGTCAAGATCCTGGGCCTTGATGCATGAGGCGCCGCGCGCAACCGCCGCGTGACTGAACGAACAATGCTGACAAGGAAAGAGAGGAGGGTGAAAAAAAAAAAAAAACCTCATCTGGTCCTTCAACATCTTCCATTTGCCTCTCCTGCCCTTTTATTTTATTTTTTCAGCAAAAAAAACCCCTTGATATTCTCCTTCTATCAATCCTCAACGTTTTCCAGCTTTCGTTCCTTCTTTTCCACATCAGTTGCCTTTCTTTCACTCGCTTCCTTCATGTCCTCCCCCTCTCCCCAACTTCACCTCCTCCTCCTCCTCCTCCTCCTCCTCCCTCCCCCCTCCCTCCTTCTCCATCTCTGCTGCATCAGGGCTCCTGTGGTCTCAGCGAGACACAAATGAATGAGGGCCCCAGGAGGGCCGCTCCTGCTCTGCCACACATCACTCACTCTCCCTCTCTCTCTCTCTCTCTCTCCCTCTCCCTCCCTCAATTGTGGGCGTGCACGCACGCACACAGAAACTCGCGCGCCGCACACACACACGCACAGAAATGGGACATGCCAGCCTTTGTCCCATGCAGGCATTGCCTCCAGGTTGTCATGGTAACCTGCAGTCGGTCTTGCCGTGGATGTCTGGCTGTGAGGAGCTCGTGCGCTATGGATGGAGCCCCGGGTGGGTGGAGCTGTGCTGCAGCGTGCCGTGCAGCGCTGCGCCGTGCCGTGCCGTTGCAGGTCAACCAGCTACACAACCTCAGGTGCAATGGTTTTCTCGCTCTCCTCCTTTTCTGCATGGCTGGAGTAGTTCTACCTCTTTCATAGTGCAAAATGTTGTTTTTTTATATAGCCGCTTTATCTAGAAAAAAAGAAAAAAAGAAATTCCCAATTGCGCCGCTGCAGGTGCAAAAAGAGCCGTCAACAGCCGCGTGCCAAAGCTCACATGACAGACTGCTGCCAGATATGGGATTCACCTCCGGACGGGCCGGGATTGACATTGATCCTGGGAATCAATCCAGATAAATCAAACTTTTATTTGGATCGATTCCCTCCTCTTTTTTTTTGGAAGATAAACAATGCAATAATTTAGTGTTTTTGCAGAAATGCTATGAATGCATTTCTGCCTGAGCTCCCAGCTGTTTGTACAAAAACCTCCTGGAGTTGATGTTAAATGGGGATGAACACAGCAGCAGTTTCTCAAAGTGCATCCCATCGTTGTCCTTGTATGCAAAGCGAGGAGGGAAGGGAAAAAAGAAAGCCAGAAGTCAAAGCGAGATTTTGTTTCATTAAATAAATATATAAATAAATAAATAAGTAAATAAATAAATAAATAAAAAAGAAAATCCAACTACTCTGTTTTGGAGAATTGCAGAAAAAAAATGCCCTACCAGTTGCTGCTGAGCTCGCTCAACAATCACAAAGTTGTGAGGGTTTTTATGGATTTTTAGTTTCTTATTCACAGGGGAACAAGAGAGAGAGAGAGAGAGAGAGAGAGAGAGAGAGAGAGAGAGAGAGAGAGAGAGAGAGAGAGGCAGAGACGGAGGAGCTCTCTGGCCAACTTTCCTTCCAGCCCGAGCCAAGTTGGATTTCCACACTGAACACAGGGCCAGGCGAGGATGCTGAGTAGGTTTTGAGCGCTGTGATTTAAAGTTTGAAGTGTGTTGAGTGATACGGCACTGTGGGCCAGCGCGATGTCTTCATATGGAATTCAAGTGATTCATGAAAGACTTTGAGAGATGTCATATCTCTTCCAAATCCCCCCCCCCACCCCCCCTCATACGGCTCGGCGTCTCCTCTTTTAATCCCACCCGAACTTCATCATCTGCCATCCCTTTGCTCCAGCTCAGATCAATCAATCATCTTCGCTCCAATATTTGTCTTTTTCTTTGGTCCTCTGTGATTCTTGCATGTTACTTTTTTAAGTTCTAATGCCTTTATTATGCAAAACCGCGAGGCGCTGAGAGTGTGCGACACGTGAACTATATGAGGAAATGAGCATGGCTGCAGAAATTAATTCATTTGACTAAAAAAGTAGTTAGCATTATTTTGGGAAAAAAATGGAAATTTATCCTTTTTGTGTTTCTACAAATCTAAACCATGCTTTGTCAAATGGTCATGGTATCAGCAGAATCGCCTCATATCATATTGTGATATTTTTCCAACTTGTTTATTTAAAAAATATAAACGTTCGCTTGTTTTGTTCTTAACATGTAAGTCTCATTTTAGAAGTTCTG
>NW_027466186.1:455000-462500 GCF_046127955.1 Nelusetta ayraudi | reverse complement strand
GGCATCGATGGAGCGACTTTACACTCTTTGCATGGAAATAAAGTTGACTTGTGTTGAATGCAATTCATGCAAGTCATGCTGCAGTCTATGCAAATGCTGCTCTGCTTATTATATACCTTTGTTTGGTACTGTGTGGAGACCCGACCCAGTCCGACTGGGACAGAGTTGGACACGGCGGAAAAATGGATCTCATCAAGTTCGACCCAGTTTCCTTCGCAGACATTAAAGAACGCAAGCCAAGAAGAGATGTAACGGGTTCAGTTCGGCCAAATGGAGAACAAATCTCCTAGAAAAGTTTCATGGCTGCGAGTCGGTTTCAGCGGCGGGATAAAATATATGAACCATCACAATGCTGCGTGGCAAATTCACAACAACGCACCAGGAGAAACACAAACGCTACAAGTTCCACCCTGGCCTCAAACAGCTTTCTCAACCTCATGGACAACGACAGACACCGACGCCATTGAACGCCCACTTCCTCTGCAACCCTCTTCCTCTTCCTCTTCCTTCCCGTTCGCCCTCTGCCCATCTCCACCAAAACCCTGATTCCTTGGGCTCTTCCTCGTCCTCCTCCTCCTCTCTCACCAGCCCCTCTCAGCGGAGAGCGGGAGTGCGTGTCGGTGTCGGTAGCGCTGCCTGTGGAGCCCGGCAGACTGCGCGGATTAGACGCACGGGCCTGATTAGCCGCTTGTTTACCAACCAGCACCGGCGCTATCGAGACCACGGGGCTTCAAGGGCAACGCCGGCCGATCGCGCGGGTGTGTGCGAGCGTGGTGTGTGTGTGTGACACCGTGCCCCCGTCGAGTCGCCCACCATGGCACCGGGCTCTTAATTAAGAGGAGTGCGTGCGGGTTTGGGTTTGTGTGTGTGTGTGTGTGTGTGTGTGTGCGCGCTGTGGGCGGAGCAGCTGGCAGGAAGCGCCACAGGGCCAGAGAACATCTGCAGGAGGCCGCAAAACACAACCCGCTAACACACACACACACCAGCAAACAAACCACGCAGACACACACGTTCGCTGGCGGCTTGCGCACGTCGTCGCCCGCTCGGACTCCCCGAGAACACAGAAAGACACGCGCTTAGCAGGCGCACTGGCGGACCCGCCGCCACACCAGTGGGCCCGTCGCCATAGCAACTCGGGACCGGCCGTGTCACCCCGTTTCAGCGAGACGGGTGACAGGGAGCGAGAGAGAGAGAGCGAGAGAGTGAGAGATAGGCAGGCGATAAAAAGAGCAAAAGACAAAGGGAGGGGGTCGCTGGTGGTGGTGGTGGTGGGTGGGTAGGGTGGTGGGGGGCATTAAACACCCTCCGCAAAGGCTCCAGACTTGAAACAAAAGGGTGAAGGAGAAGAAAGGCGGGCGAGCAAACCTGACGGCTCCTCATCCGTGATGGATTTGCGGAGGTCAGCGGCTTAGATGACTTCAGACGCTCCGCAGGGCGCTCCGCAAGTCTCGCCGCCCGCTTTCAGCAGGCAAGCAGGCTGCATTGTGCCGGCGCACGCACGCACACACACATGCACGCACAATGTCATCATGTTGATAGGGAGTGGGGGGGGGGGAACGTAGGGAGGAGCAGAGGGATTGTGTCCTTGCTATGGGCCAAAGGCTCTGGCTGAGGCTAAAGGATTAAAGGATCAGATCAGCCTTGGTACTTTTTTTTTTTTTTTTTTTTTTTTTTGTATCTCACGCTGTTATCTGTGTAAAACCATACAAGGATTTTTTTTTTTTTTTTCTTAACGTCAAACGCTTTGCTCTGCGTCCGACCTCTTGACACAAAAACTTGCTTCCAGCTTTGACCAAAGTTCACTGCACGGACGAGACATTAGCTCAGCTGTCCTCCGATTGTCACAGTGGCCCTCAAACAATTGTTACCTTTGCCGAACATTTAGACATTAGACATTCAGTTCGTACAAACAGCTCGTTTTCGCACATTTTCGCCTGGTGGATTTAGTGAGACAGGGGTTGCAACATTCAGCTTGCTCGAGTTTGCTTTCACACCGGACTCTTCTACAACACATTCCCCTCCTCGCCTGTGGCGGGGCTGCATCAAGAATCACTGTTGGAGAAGAAGACAAGACAAAAACTGAACCCCGATCATCTACAGCCTCATTCAACTCGCCACACGTTCTTGTTTAGATTCTGCTCACAGTACACTGCGTTGTAATGCACTTCCTGCTTTTGGTGCAATCCTACTTTGCACATCCAAGTTGCCCACTCACACCTCCCCAAACGAAGAGGACTTTTCAAGCAAACACACAAGAGACTGATGAAAAAAAAAGGGCTGGATTGACTGCACCCTAAGTTATGACAAGTGTCTCGCTAATGTTACATGTGAACACACTGGGTGGTGCAGGATCCCAAATTGCGCAGTATAGACAGTACACTGATGACCTCGGAGCAATTTCCATCAAGTCATTACTAACAGCCCCAAGGCTAAGCATTAGCAGGGCGGTTGAATACTTAGAAAACACCCTACTCAAACTAAATGGATGTGCTTTTCAGCGAGTGATGAATAAACATGTGACTTAAATGGACTCCAACCACCTGCACAAATGGCTCTGTATTCCTGCTTTGGAATGTTTAGGGATTTTTTTTCAGATTTCTGGGGTGGTTGCAAAAGCTCTTTCAGATTCATATCAATTTCCACCGTCAACACACAGACTTGAAAAGGGTCCGTCGTGCTAAAAAGGCAGTTTGCATCTGAACTCTCTTCCTTGTGTTACCATGAGCGACTACGCTCCTCTCTGAAAGATGAAGCAAGACGCCGCCAAGCAATCATCTCGTCGGGGGCCCGTCATTTGTTCTCAGTAATTAGACCAGGGTATCACCATTAATGTAGTAATGATGCTTTAAGAAGAGACAAGCTCATCTCTAAATCACCCTGTGCTGGTGTGTTTGCAGGGACCTCTGGTCCGCGCAACAGCAGAAAGTATTTGTTGGCTGCCGAAGTTGATTTGTCCTCGATGCTTTTTTTTTTTTTTTTTTTTGCACTGAATAACAACAAAAAAAAAAAATCGAGTCATGCCGCAGAAGCAAAGTCAAAGGTTGGTAATGGCGAAGGCTTTTGCTTCAGATAGAGCGATCTCACAGGAGCACAAAGGTCAGCAGCAACAGTATGATCCCTCGAGTGTCTTACTGTCTATACATGTCGGCCTGTAAGCACCTGAAAACACAAACACACACACACACACACACACACACACACACACACACGCACATATATTACCAACAGCGGCATCTCCAGCGGCCGCTGCTTGTGTATTTATGTCAGTGTGGGTTGGCAAACATGCATCGGCTTAAGCGTCTGCCCCATGTGGACGCAGACTGGAGATTTTCTTCATGTTCATTCACATAAGTGTACGCATGCATCATAGAGATGTGACATGAGCTTTACGCATATTCACCAATCAATATCTCTATCTACTCCCTGGGCTGTTCGATACAGCATCGACCTACAGACGCAGCCTGGAGCATACATGCTTGACTCTTGACCCCAATAAAACAATAATATGCCTCCATAAAAACAATGTGTCCCTGGTCTGCACTGACTGAGCCAACAGCTATTGAACCGAGCTGTGCACGGCCGACTCGGTGAAAAATTAGCGGGAAGCCTTCCTGCGAACGTACATGATGATAAGTGCCTTTAATACAACCTAAAGGAGGAATCTGCATGATCGTGAGAGACCTGAGAAGTAGCATGACTCAATTCAAGAGGAATGCGTTGAATTATTGTTATAGTTATATAATCATAGAGACTGATATTCAAAGCACATACGTTGTCTGAACTGCACACCGTTAAGGTTCATACTAAAATAAATATCAATATCGATATCAAGCTTTCCAATATTCACATCTGTTAAAGCAAGAGGAAGCACAGCAAGATCAGAGGAGACTCCTTAACTTTTGACGTGGGAGGTAAATTATCAACTCATGAATTGATAAATACATGTCAATGGATTATCAATTAATTCATTGATTAGCAGCAATTTTTTGAGTCGCTAAATTTCCCTATGAATCAACAAGTTCTGTCTATAACTTTTGCTGTTCTCATGTGTTGTTCTTGTTTTCCTCTCTATTTAGCTCCAGTTTGTCTTCATGCCAAAGTTCCACAATTCATCAGTGGTGGATTCAAAAAATATCTGGTGTAATTCCTACCCCGGTTCAAGTGGATGGCAGATTGTATTCAATTAAAAGTAATTAATTCTAATTAATCATATTCATTCTCATCGACCTATAATCAATTTTACGTTTGCAGCCAAAGTTTTGACTGCACCCTCGCTAAATCAAAAAGAGCAACTTTTACCCTTTAATAGATGTGTTGAACTGGTGCTGCGATTAGTCCTCAGCATAGATTAGGATACTGGTGGGACGTCTATAATATTGTTCCTTTCAGAATTTTCACATCCTTTCTCAAACCATACTCAGCCGTAAATGCTGGTGATGCTAGGAGGTGATGGATACCAAGCGCAGTCTGCACCACTGTTTGAGGTTTTATCTGTTGCCATCCTGAAACATCTGTATGCACACACACGCTTGTACACCTGATTCACTCCTGCATTGACCCATGAGGATTACAGAAGACTAAAATGATTATTATCTTATTATTGTGTGGTCGCAAGCAGTTCTTCAGAAGATATGGATTGGTGAAAGTAAAAATTAATCCTCCATCTAATGAATTTAGAGCAACAACGTATATAATACACATTGGCTGTGTTTCCAGTAGCTTATTTTGAGTTAGAAATGACAACCCCTGTTTTCTTTGAACTTGTAGATAATAAATACGTAAATGAGATGGAATAAAGCTTCTATTAGGGCCGGACCTTTATCACGTTAATTTGATAATTAATGGAGAAAGCAATCAGGGCATTAAAAAAAAAAAAAAAAGACATTTTTATTTTATTTTATACTCTAGAAAACACAGAATGTTTCTCAGTGCACAAGTTGGCATACGACAAGCGAAAACAATTATAAAAATAAGTGAATCTAATTTGGAATTATTTTAAATACTTAAATATGATTGGACATAAAAGTAACGGTCATGTTCTTCCAATGTAATAAATACAAAGTATAGATATTTGTGTACAAATGTAGGGAGTAAAAGTAAAAAGTCATCATATAAAGTAATACTAAAAATCTAAAAGTACTAAAAGTACTTGTAGTTACAATACGATTAATTAATTACAAAGGCCTCACCAAGGTCTCACCAAGTTTACATAGGCTCACTACAACAAACTATGCACACTCTCTTAAATCACTGTGATCGTGTGGTTGTTGTAAATGCATTCGAGTGGCAGACAAAAAAACACTGACAGAACAACATACTTATTTATCATGGCCACTTGAGGGCAGAAACAGAATATATTATATATAGCAACAAATCCAAAAACACATCCAACACACACAATTTGGCAATCCGAGAGTCTTTAGGCACGAAGACACGACTTCCCACATAAGCAGGAAGGAAGAAAAAAATGCTTGTTCAACCCAAAAACAAAAACTATCAGGTAAATTAATACAATCAAATCCAAGAAGTACATCAAAATAATAATATGCCACCTTGTGCATGGTGATAAAAAGTCAACTCATCTAAAATAGTTGCAAGATACCGAGTGAGGTAGAATTGTGATTACACGCTGTAATTTTTAAAAGCAGATATCATTTTGTCCTCAGGAGTGAAATTCTGCGGTTTCGGAGACTGAAACAAACGTCTGGGCTGCTCACTCCGCAGGGAGAAACAGCAAATGTGTCACATTACGCATGAGGAATCCAGCTGAAGTGCCAGTTTGAATTTGCAAAGATCCGCTGGAGGAGAAAATCAGTTTTGTTGCCATAACTAAACCAGCGCAGTTAGACTGAAGAAATAAACATGTTATGATTAATTCACGGACGGCTTCTTAGAAGATCATAATAAGGACATAATCTGCCTGTGTGTGTGCGTGCGTGTGTCTGTGTGAGTTTGTGTGTGTGTGTGTGTGTGTAAACACAGTGTGTTTGTGAGCTTGTTTGCGAGCGATAGCGATGCTGTAATGAAAGCTTGCTCCGGTTTCAGACAAACTCAGCATTAATGATGGGCCGGGTTCAGCCTGAACTGCGGGATCAAATACTCCGTCTGCTAAATAATGTAACGCACGGGGCCAACGACAGTCCCATATGGACCACAGAGAGACGATGGAGGCCCAATGTATAGCAGGTAGTGGAAGTATGTCAGCAACTGGGGCTGGAGCAAGGCTTGCTGCCAAATATATCCTATGTCTTCATATGAGAGAGTTTGTGTGTGTGTGTGTGTGTGTGTGGGTGAGAGAGAGAGAGAGGGAGAAAGAGAGAGAGAGAGGGAGAGAGCGAGAGACTATGTCGGCAATATGTGTCACTCATCAATAATGTACAACGCTGGGTTCCCCCTTCTTCAAAGCTAGTGACATTCCAGTGTTCCACATAATTAACGTGCTCTCTCTCTCTCACTTTCTCTCTCTCTCTCTCTCAAACACACACACAAAGTTAAGCAGGGTGAATACATAACAGTTGCAGTATATGGATACAATTAAGGTCAGACTCCTGGATCTCCCCCTTTGCTACACGTCTCATATTACGTAACGTTCAAATTAGAAATGCTTTCTCTGAATAATCTGGGTCTCTACCCTCTCAGTGAACTGGCCCCGAATCAAGAAAAGTCCATCTTTTACTGCTTTACTCGTTCTACTTTTCTCAAAGTGTGTACTTAAACACATTTCATTCTGGTTCTGGCACTCGGTCTAATATTGATACTTTAATTATATAGGAAGAGAGGTATAATTTTCAAAGGGAAACGTGAATTGAACTGGAAGGTGTTTTAATGAACCCCATGTGGGTGTCCAGCAGCAACTTCACTTAACCTACATATGTGTTTCCAAATGTGCCATTATTCAGTGCTGTACTGTATAAATCAGACGGCCCAACTGTCATTTTTATGGCAGAAGAAAAGTTCCCCACTTTCAATATTATGAGTAAATCAGAATTGTTCAACGTCGTTTCTGGAAATCTCTGTATTACAGAAGTTGTTTTTCCCACCAGTTTGTTTAGTTTTATGACAGAGCTGGAGAAAATAGAGTCGAGAAGACTCTTAATGACCCTGGTCCAAGCGCATTCTTTTAATAACCAGGTGGGTTGGAACGCGGACCTTTTGCCTGGTACCACATAACTATTTCAAACAACACCCAGAGATTCTTTGTTCATCACCAACGTTTTGCATAATATTATTTTTTTTTCCCACTCAGTCATTAAAATTAGTCATCAAACCCAGAGGGAAGCTGACCTGAAAACAACAGACCATCAGTTTGTTTTCATATCTTTGTACAGCAGGGTAAGTCATAGATCTAAAAATGACTGCATGAACTGCCCGGAGATGCAAACACAAACACCTTTTTGTATCATTTTTTTTTTTCTTATGTGTATGTCATTTTGCCCCAGTGTATTAAAAGCTTTAAAAAACAGCCAACAACCAGATGATGAGGATGAGACTTGCACAGTC
>NW_027466186.1:402500-452500 GCF_046127955.1 Nelusetta ayraudi | reverse complement strand
ATAAGTGAACAAGCCAAATCTGCTCATGCCATGTTGGCATTCAGAGCTAAGCCACACTGGATGCTAATGTTTACTATTTATACCAGCATAGCACTAATCAGGTTTCTCTGTCAGCATGTAAACACCAGACCCTGGAATAACCGTGATGAGGCTGTAACGAGGATGAAAGGTCCATACAAACACGCTCATGGACGTGTGAGTGTTTGCTGCCTCTGATTAGCAGATGGCGCAGGTCACTCCTGACATTAGAATACATGTGTGAACTGAAGAAGAAGAAATGCTAATTTGCAGTGTGAAGCTCTTAAAGTGGTCAGACGCAGTGTAAATGCAGGCTAACACATTCACGTTTAACACAGTGTCGTTGATTGGCGCTTGAAGAGGCGGATCCGGGTTGTCTAATTCTCTCTCTCTCTCTCCCTCCCTCTCTCCGTCTCCACTCACACTTACATGTAAGTTGAAACATTTTTGGCAATCCCATTAGCTTGTGCCAAAATTTCAAATCAGATTTTTTTGTCTGATTTTTTCTTTGTCTTTGCTGGACTTAAACACTAGACGAAAGGGCCTCAGGGTAGATGTGTTTCTTTACTCGTATGTTTTAAAGACAACTCCTTAACTCACCCTGTAGAAGAACACTGAGAGATCACAGCTTGAGCTATGGAGCAAGAATATTACATTACCTTTTTTTTTTTTTTTGTAAAAACGAAGACCTGAATAATGTCTTTCAAATGTTTAAAAATTATTCAGTAAATGATGTTTCGTGAAGTTGGACCTCAGCTATTTAAATATTCATACTCTTAATGTAGGTTAAAACAAATATAAAAAATAACGATTCTGGTATTCATTCACTGGGTGAAGCTCACAAATGGGACATTGTCAGAAAATGAATCCTATTCAATGCTGATGATGATGTGAAGCGGAAACCAGGAACATGATCAACTAAACATTTTTCGAAGAGTTTATATATAGACTTAATCAAGATCAAAATATATATCAGCCAGCATTGACAGGTGTAATTTTCATTATCACAAAGAAGCACAGACCCAGAAGTGGAGGAAAACCCAGAAGCCACTTACTAAATTCTAATAAATCTGTATCTTGCCATGCCTAGCACATACAATTGTACATGGTTTACACAGGGCTTTACAAAGGTGAAAACCTTCATTATCTATCTTGTCTTTTTTTGAATCTTGGCTATATTAGTGCTCACAATCAAATCGTCTTCTCAGGGTGGATGGGTGGTGTTAAATCTTCCAAATCCTTCTGCCTCTGGCTTCTCCAATTTAAACCTTTAACTGTTGGCAAACCCCTTTCTGTGTCAACAATTGGAATAACCAGAATTTTTGGACTCTTTCAAGGCAAACAAAACACTGGAAGACATCCCAGAGACACTGGTAGCTCGCACAGGATTGTTTTCCTTCATTTTTGGCAACACAATTATTTTTATTTTTAATAAAAGAAAAATTGTGCGCAGCATTGTTCAGAAGGGACAAGGCAGGCATTTGTTTTTTTTTTTTGTTTTTTTAGAGGAATGCACACTCAGCACAAAATATTCCACATCAGCTCCTGCTAAGATCAGGAACCTGTGATCATAAGAACACTTTACAATAATGCAAACACAGTATAGAGACTCTGTTTGTGCTTCCAAATTTAGATATAAATGTGCCTAATGCAGACTTTTGATGAGAGAACTCCTTTACTATGTGTGTACTTCAATGCATTGATAATCTCTGTCCCCTTCATTCCCCATTCATTGTGTGTGTGCGTCCGTGCTTGTGTGTGTTTATCTTCAAGCACTCGCATGTTTTCCTTGCCATACTACTCTGTGCCCATAAATATTCATTATCACACAGGCATGTGTAGCTTGTGTGTGCCACAGAGAGTAATCTTCAAGATGCTGATGCTGGATTTTAAAGAGACAGGGGGGGGGGGTTTGATTGATCACAATCAATTATTGTGATCAGACAGGAGAAAAGAAAAGCCCCCCCGCCCTCCTTCCATAAGTTTAAAGGAGAAGAAACTAAACCAAACCAAACTGGCGGTTGCCCCTAATGACTGCGCCGCGGATGTATCTGACACATGCCCTGTATCAGCACATCTGATATCTATACATGTGTGTGGAGGTGGATGATTACATAGGTGTGCAAAGGGGGGTCCAGGGGGTTTTGGACGGAGGCAGAGCTGTCATGGGGCAGGAGTGCAAAGGGGTCCGAGGTCAACTCATCTGAGTCAATAGCGAGATGGATGGAAGGATGAGAAGCTGGGCCGAGACGCCTGAGGGGGGGCGGGGCGGGGCGGGAGGGGGGGGGCGGCGGTGACGCACAGCCCTGGAGGGAATTGGAGGGGGTTTCGGGAGCGTCTGCGTGGGCGGAGGGTTGCACGCCTGAGCTCCCTCGCTTCTCCTGCGCTTTCCTTGGAACATGTGTTTGTGCAACACCTCCCCTCCCCACCAACCCCCTGCCCCGCTTGTTTGCGTCCGTGTGGAGGTGCGTGTGTGTGTGTGTGTGTGTGTGTGTGTCTCCAGCGTGTGGCGGCCTGCGGGCATTGGACTCGTCTCAGGAGTCCCTTGTCTGTCAATACAGACAGCGCTGGAAGGCGGCGATGGCCCCGGGTCAACACCAAAGCCGATACCTGAAGACAGGCAGCTCATACACGTGCATACGCAAGCCCCAAAATCTCACCACGCACACGCAAACACACGCACACACACACACACACACACACGGATGGCCAGCCAATAACTGCAGACCATTATTGAGCTGGCCAGGTCCAAGTTCTGACACGAGCCACAATTAACCCTCCAATCCCCAGCGGACTGCCGGATGTTCGTCGGGAGCGGCTAACGAGGCTAAATGTAAGAGCAGTGGCTTCGGTAATGAGACCGGATAACAGTGCTGTGTTCCAGCCCGGGTGGGTCAGCTCTCAGTGGCCCTCAGGAGCAAATCCTACTTAGAGATTCATGTTAGACCTGCCCTGCCTTTAAGTAAGCCTGTTTAGCCCCTGAAAGAGTCGCCGCTATTAAATTAGACCGTTTCATATCTGCTCCACGCGATAAAAATGGAGATGGCCGGTGAGGACCAGTCAGCTTCGGTTTGGGGTGTGAGATGTTGTCCAATTTTTCGTTATAGCAAAGCACGGCTGCAGAACTGAAAGAATTATATCAAAATTGTCCCTTCCGATTCTGCTATAACCACACTCATGCACATACATGCCATTAGGACTATCAATGAAGCCTTTTGCCTCCTTTAGCCTTTTGCCATATGTTCACATTTCTGATCTTCTTTGTTTGTCTAATTTTGAAGATGCTTCTGAGGAAGTTAATGAATGTTTGCAGCTTTCTAGTCAAGGTGTTGGTGACTCTCCAGGTCTCTAAGCCAGAAAGTAACACAGATATGGCATCACATAGATCTAGCTGTTGATCTCCACATTGGCTTTAAAGTAGTATAAGTACATCCTAGCTTTCCAAATACGGCTTTGATTTCCTCATCTGACGTGCACATGGCTAAAACAATGCTGCAGATCCCGGGTAATGTGTGTTTGTTTTTTGCCTAGTATGGCCATGACTTCTGCCTGTTCTGTGCTGATCTGTGAATTGTGCAGTCTCCTTGCTTCACTTGCAAGATTGTCCATCTTCTCTTGCATGTTTTGGTACTTCTGAGCCATTAAGCACAGGTCATCTGCAAAGTCAAGTTCTTCCAAGCTCTGAGTGAGCATTCACTGAATTCCAGTCTTGTCTTGTCTTGGTTACTTCTCGCTGGACCCGGTCTACCACTTGCAAGAGGATCAGGGGCAATAACATGTAACGCTTTCCCACTCTAGCTTTCACTTTGAACTCCACTGTGAGCTTGCCCTTATGGATCACTCGGCATGTAGCACCATCACACGGTTGATTAATTAAGTTGGTGGGACTCTATAATGATACAGCAGTTTCCAGACCATATCTCTTTCTACACTGTGAAAGGCCTGTCAGAAGTCACTGAACCTAAGATTTAGTCTGGACTGTCACTCCAAAGATCATTCGCAGCGGTGATCTGGTCCATGCCATAGCTTTCTTTCCAAAAGCCTGCTGGTGCTGGACAGAGTTTCTTCTTGATAGCATCCTTCAGTCACTCAATAATAATATAGGGTAGTTCTTTGTTTGTTTCTTCCTCCTAGACTTTTTGTACTTGAGGCAGTAATAATGTGTGTGGTGTGGTCCATCTTCAGAGCTTCCAGTGAAATACCATCTTAGTCAACTGCATTCCTATTGTTCAAGCTCTTGAGTACGTTTACAATATCTGCTGCTGTATGGGAAAGGAAAGTTGATCTCTAGAATTTTATCGTGCTTTGGACTCTTTTTATTGCCATTGAACTAAATTAGTGTACTGTGACTGTGTGTTCTTACGGCATCTCTGTTTCATCAGCACCTGGTTTATTTTGGTCTTTTCATTAAGCTTTGCAACTACACAAATAACCAAATACAGGTTAGTATCGGTATGTGTGCCAGACTAGTACTCGCTAGTGTGGCATACCGTCAAAGCCATCACACAGGAAAATACTACATTCATCAACAAAAACTCACATGGTCTGCCGTGAGAATTTTTTTTCTCTAATTGCACAAAAATGTTCACATGAAGTTTGTCTTCCTAATTTTGCTGGCATTTCCAATGTGTCAAAACAAACATGCTTAATTTCTAGTGAATCTGGCTTCCTTACTTCTTTACATTTCATACACTGCTACAACATTCACTTCAAAAAGAATATTCTGCACAAAAAGTCCTGAAAAACGAAACAAAAAACAACACCACTCAATGTATTGCCGTGTATTTGTACACCACCACACCACAAAAAGGCGAAAACAAAAAGTTAGAGGTTAGAGGAAAACAAAACAATACAGCAAAACAAGAAGAAGCTGTCTCTCTCTTCTCTGTGCTCTATTGCATTCCTCAACACCTTTTATTTTCCACCAGGGCCGCTATCAACGCTAACGTGCAGCGAGGAGAATGGAGAGAGAATAATTACCCTCTGCCTCAACCAGCTGGTTTGTTCATAAACATGCAATTATGGTTTCATGGCAGTCCATTATACACAAGCCACTCCAGGGCAAAAAAAAAAAAAACCTCTGCCAAGGCACCATCAATGAAAACATCTTAAACACTGCGGAACGGCTGACAGCTCAGCCCCTAAATCTTTCAGAAATTATGCAATATTTCCACACTGGCTGACTGGATCTGGGTTGAATGGTGGTGAACTTGGACTATTCGGGGCTTTGCCAGAAGCCGCAGATGAGGCGAAAGCTGATATAACGATGCTCTGATGGGTCATTGCCGATTTAATTAACGGGGTAACTAAAACTTGGAGCCAAACAAATAAAGAGGATAAATTCTGGTGTTTTGCGATGAGCACCAACTGGAGGAGATTTCCAAATGGCTTTTGTATTCTTCTTCCATTTACCAATATATTACCGTGGAATGAAGCTTTGCAACTCATTTCGGATGGTCTGCAAAGAATTATAGTTCCAACTTCCATAACGTGGCATTCTTGCCAAATTCCAGCCAATAACAATGTTGTATGACTTGCTAAGAGGAAGTACATCATCCTAGATTGTGCTTGTGCAATTCATCTTGTCGTTTTCAGGCAGGCTGAATCAAAGAATCAGGTGCAAGCAACATGACGCAAAAAATTTGCTGCTTATGTACAATATGGGAATAATGCGGAATTTCTTCTTGGCATTAAAGTCATCCTTAGAAGGCACTTGGCAGACAAACAAGTACATTCTGTTTGATGTATATGAAGTCACTTAAAGCACAATAAAAAAAAACTACCTGTAACATTTTGCTTAACCGTGAAATATGATGAGGCTGAGGATATATCAGAAGACTTGAAAAGAGGTTTTAAATTTGCATGAAATAAAGAGAAACACGAAATAAAGTTCAAGTCCCTGCATATTGCCACTTAAAGGTTTGTGACAACACGTCATGAGTCAGTTGTACTACTACCCTGAGATAACAGGCAAACTGAAAAATATTCCCAATAAAGCTAATACAATCAAGGGGCTTGAGGAAAAGGATTGAGATGAATGAAGTATTACTTTGTATCAAACTACTAATTTTAACAAGCAAAACTTTCAGTTTGCATGTGCCTAATAAATAGAGAACTTCTTAAAAACCAACACACCCCTGCTCTTTGCATCTCCATTGTTCAAGTGTCTGGATATTCAGCGTTTGCGATCCAACCCTCACATCAGCTCCACTGATTCACTCCGGCTTATTAAAACCTCCGCTCGTCTGGTTATTATTCACAAACACAGCTGGTGTACTGCAAGCGGAGACCAGTTAAATGGTGAAAGTGTGAGCAGCAGAGCCCTGCGAAAAAAGAAGTCAGATACATCTAAATTTAGGTCAAGAGGTCCACCTACTCGCTGCCTCCACCACTGAAGGAATCTTGTGGACATCATTAAGTGCTCTTTCTTTAAAGTAGCATTGCGGAGGGTCTCGGGCAGGCTGTCTCCGAGTTGAGACTCGCTCTACATCCACTTGTAAACTGACCAAAGGATCAGAGATCTGTGCGGAGGAAAATTGAATGGCGTGTCAACCTCGCCTTGGGTTATTCCTCGCCGCTGCTGAAACATTTTCTGCTGTACACGGGGCCAGTGGATGTGCTCTTGTTTGCGCCGTCAGCCCTCTGACCCTAAACTGCGGGTTCAACAATGAAACCGCTCGGCTCCGATAGCAGGAAGGAAATAAAAAAAGAAAAAAAGAAAAAGGCCGGAGCCGCTCAGGAGGCAAACGACGGATGAATCCAGTTAGCAGCAGGCTGACAGACGCCGACAGGAGCAAACACACGGCGCGGCATCTCTACGGGAACCACCTCGGTGCATTGTGGGAGTTGTGTCCCAGCAGGAGAGCGTGTCACTTCCTGGTAGGAAAGACCTCACTGTTAGAGCGCCGTCTCCCGGGACGCTCGGCTTTGAAATACTGATGCATTGTGGGAGCTGGGGCATATTGCGGGGAGTGGTAAGCCCAGTGGGTGTTGTGCCTGTGTGTTGTCCTGATGATTGTGCGAAAAAAGCCAGGCGCGCGCACACACACACACCCACACACACACACCCACACGCACACACGCATTCACACACACACACACCTCTGATCTATGGATACACAGCAGCCCAGCAGGAATCTGCCTTTGTTGATTCGGGATACGTTGGGAGGAGGTGTGTGTGTGTGTGTGTGTGTGGGGGGGGGGGGGGTTCACTCTCTATATGCACCGATAAACACAGACTGTCTCTCTCTCTCTCTCTCTCTCTCTCTCTCTCTCTCACACACACACACACACACACACACACATCTTTTTTTTTACACACACTTACACAGGGAGTAAAACTCCCCGATGCTCGTGCCGCAAACACATGGGAGAGAGATGAAAGACTTGCGCATTCACACCGAGCAGCTGCACAAAAAAAATAAAGAAAGTAAAAAAAGAGAAAGATCTCTTAAACTTCATCCACCGACTGGCGGCATCACCGTCAGCACGCGCAGGAGGTTTTAACGCCTTTCCAGGCGGTTCTGCGGCATCCCGGGCCTCAGCTCCACGTCCTCCTCTGAAGTGGTGGAAGTGTTGCTGCAACAGCGGAGCTCCGGCCACCCTCGGCTCGTCTGCACAGTCTTCTCCCTCCTCCTCCTCCTCTTCCTCCTCCTCTTCCCTCTCCTCCTGCCCCCCCGGTGATCAATGCTCTCCTCCAACCTGGACTCGACATCAAAGCCCACGTCCCCCCGTCCCCCCACCACCACCACCACCTCGCCCTCCAACTCCAACTCCCCCTTACCCCACCCTGCGCTGAAGGTTGGCCGATCCACAGGTAACCTTTTTTTTTTCCCTCTTTTCATTCCTCCTCTGTGTCTTCCCTCATCCCCTCTTTCCACTCCTCCCCCCCACCTCCCTCTCCCTCTCTCTCTCTCTCTCTCTCTCTCTCAGAACCGGAGAGCTTCAAAGACGGCCGGGCCTCGCGCCAGGGGCTCCCTCGCAAAGCAAACCCCGGCCCGTACCCCCCGCCAACATCAACCCCCCTAACGGCGCCGTGCACCTCTGCCGCCGCCGCCACCGCCTCCCTCCACCCCACCCTCCCGCTCCCCCGGCTCCCGCAAACACACAAACACACAACCGGCGCTTCCGCCGCCACCCACCGACTGGCAGTGGCCGCCCCACGCTGGCTGCGCATACTGTAAACAACAAGCTGTCAACGGGGCTCAAGTGTGCCAACGGTCTGACGTGACCTATGGAACAAATTCCTGGCTGTGCTGGCGGGGGCCCCGGCGCTCAGCGGGAGGGTCGGTCAAGGGGTACTTTGTAAGCGAAGGTATGAGAGCGAGCAGGGAGGAGGGAGGAGGAGGCGGCGGCGGCGGCGGCACGCTAGCAGCAAAGGTGGACGGCAGTTTTGCTCCTGAAATATCACGCCAGGAAGTGCATCTCGGAGCAGACAGCATGTTTTGTTTAGAGCCAAATGTTAAAGGGAGTTCAGGGCAGCTGTTTACATGCACGTCAGAGGAAATTATGCCTCCATAAAAGAAAAAAAAGATGATGCGTTGGTAAAAGACCAAGTGCTTCAGTGATTGTACTGCAGTTTCCTTAAAACAAAGCTCACGCCGGACCATAAAACCTTAATGATGCAATGATACTTAAGGCAAAATAAAAAGGCTTCAGCTGAACTTTTAAAGGGGGCTCGCCACACTAATATACACTACCAGTCAAGAGGTTGGACACACCTCTTTCTTCTTTATCTTTACTACTTTCTACACTGTACGTACATACTGAAGACATCAAATATAGGACCACGATATGTGGATTAATGTGGCAAAACATTGTTTCATTGTTGACATGTTAACCCTTACAGTTTGTCATTTAGTGCATTTACATTCCAAAACTTTTAATGTGCATTGAGTAGAATTTTGCATGCGACATTTTATGGATGGACGCTTAATGAAACAACTTCCTCTGATATGCAGCAAAATGTGTTTTCTGGTTGTCAGTCATTTTTAAATTAGATCGAATGCCAAAAAAAAAAAAACCTCTTGCTTTGCATTTTTGATTTCAAGTTTGATTTAGATTTTCTCAAAATGCTATGGAAATCTAGTAAGTGCATAAAAATATGATGTGCTGGGGCCAGGAGCATCTGTGCGCAGTCTGAACAAGCAAGTAGTTTGTATACAGTGGCTGAAAAAAAAGAGGTGATCTTCTGTGTTGATTGAAACCTTTGTCTGTTCTTGTCAAATATATTCTAGTTAAAAAAAATAATAAAAAAAAGCTGCCAATCCAAATGTAAAAAAATATGCTAAAAATTCATAATAATAAGGAAACCTTTGCTGACTTTTCAAACTATAATGGGCCCTTCTATCAAAATTTTCTACTGCAGGAAAGAGGACATAAGGCCCAATACTGTTATAGAGCTAAACAGGATCAACATTATCGGCTATAAAAATGCACCCACATGCGTAACATGCAAGTGTGCGTGTGATTCAATGAGGCATAGCTTCGCCAGATCAAAACATTGATTTCCATTCAAATTGAAACTAAAAACCTCACCCATGACAATCTCATGATGGTGACTTCGGCGGAGCAAAAGTAATTCCCTGAACCTCTGCGGTAAAAGAAATCCAATGCGCCGCGTGCGATTAAGATCAATCGAGTAAGTATGATGTGCTCCATAATTTAGAAGAGAAAAAAAAAACTGTTCGGTAAAGTCGTCATTTGAAGGGCTGAGTGTGTGAAGTTGATTGCTCTTATTGAATCTCATCCACAAGTCCTCCTTTCATGGCCGTCACAAGTCAAAGTTGTCGGCGAAACTTGGAACGCGAAAAGAGAAACGAAAAGAAAGAAATCAACTGCTTAGCACTTTGTTCTTTTGAGAATATGAAGAAACCAGTCAGGAGACGCCTCAGTGACTTTGAGATGATTAACCAACCCATAAACAAAATGGTTGATAGATAAGTTAAATAGGAACAAAAGTTACAAAGAAGAAGAGACAGGCAAAGGGTAACAATGGAATTGGAAAATATGTAACAAAGCTGAGCTAATGGTGAAATTCTAGGAAACAACCAGGTTAAGTGACGTTCATCTGCAAGGTTACTGTGATAAGGAGGAAAGTTCGACACAAACTTTGGACATTTTGAAAAATGGAACTTCTGATGACATAGTTGACAATATGATCTTAAAATCCAATAAAAATCTGACTTTCTTTTTTAAAAATTAAAGTAAAGCATAACTCTGCCACAGTGTAATGCATTGCAAAGTAGTTTGCAAATCAAGGTTTAATTTACCAAAAAATCTCTACTTGAAAATAACAAATTGAACAGATGACTTTTTCTAAACCACAATTTCAACTTTTCTTTAAAAAATGGCCCAAGGCAAAATACCAGTTAACGTGCAGGAGGTCCCAAAATTGAATGTAGAAAGAAGTGGAAAGATTTAAGACAATTACTCCTGGATCTTAAAGTTTTTAGAAACAAAGCTTAGCATTTTTCAACAGACAAATAAAAAAATAGGTTTTAATTTAAGTATACTGTAATAGGTTATTTACAGGAGTGAGTTATATATGGGCTTCCTAATCCTACTAAACATAATTGTATCAAAACCCTGTTTGAAACACTGCTGCAAACTCAATGAATTGGAATTTCCCTGCGTTTGCAACACAGGATAGAGAATAAAATACTTATGACTATAATATGACATACAAATGACTTGTAGGTGATTGTGCTGGACAGTGGACCTGAACTTAATACAAATATCTAAACCTTCTCTGATGACACATCACTGGGCCAAAGGACGAACCTGACATGCCAAGTGGAATCGCTCCCAAAAATCACTTGGATTCAGTTCATATCTCTCTCTCTCTCTCTCTCTCTCTCTCTCTCTCTCTCTCTCTCTCTCTCTCTCTCTTTTTCTCTCTCTCTCTCTCTGGAAAAGAGCCCGGTGGAAACCTTTGGTAATGGGAGGATGATTTAAAAAAAAAAAAAAAAAAAGGAAAGTGATTGAATGAACCTGAGCATTCAAAGATTCAGATTTTTTTTTAAACTGCCAGTAAATGCCAAGTAGCAACGGTGCCAGGCTTCCTATTGATGGAAAATGTGACATTAGATGCATGACAAGCAAGGGGCAGGCCAGAGTAAAGAAAAAAACATCTTTCCCATCATGAAAAGCCTTCAGTCATGTTCTTTGTTCTGCTTTTAATGTAAAAGAAAAAAACAAAAAAACAAAAACATCCACGCTAGAGTCTTTTAGCAGCAGCTGAGGGCAGCCTGCGCAAATCACTTCCTGCGTTCTCATCAAAATCAAAAGGGAGCTGATTGGTTACTTTGTGCCGCCGACGCAGGAAAACGCTTGAGAATTTGGAGCTTGGCAAGACGGATGCGCGAGCTTTCAGAGATCCAGATACACCGCGAGGTAAAGGGATGGATGCAGGGTAACCATCGCACAAAGTTTCAAGGAAACATCACAAGGAAACAAATCAAGAGGAAAAGCCCACAATGTACCGCACACCCTGACGTACTGTAGTAATTTGGAAGTGTGATAATTTTGAAAAAAAAAAGAAAAAAAGAAGCTAAACAAGACAGTCGCGGCTGCGACTGAGACGAGACGTTGTGACAAAACGGCATTCAGCTCCTCTCTTCTCCAGCCTCGATTTATGCCTGATACCCTTTTTGTCTGCACATCCTGCTTGCCTTTTGACACGACTTGTGCGAATGCACTCAATCGCCGTCTCCCTCCCCGGCTATTGTCTATACGCTATTATTACTGTCAACCCCACCCCCCCCCGCCCCTCCCCCGCCAGCCCCACCACCCCTCCCCCTCCCCCTCCCGAATGTCTCCTCTCAACTCACACTCAGATTTGTGGCTCTTAATATTGTATCTGTCTACCAGAAGGACAGGAGCACGGGAAATGACATGTTTCCGCCTGGGGTGAAAAGACACGCAGGCGGGCGGGAAAGCCCCCCCTAGCCCCCTCCCTCCCTCCCTCCCTCCCTCCTCACCCCCTTTCACTCTCACGCGCAGACACACACACACACACGCACGCGGACGCAACGGAGGCTGCGTCAGGCGCACAATGTAATTACGGGGAAACAGAGCAGTCAGTTACACACCTGAGTGCGGCTGGGATCAGAGCTGAGCTGTTACTGTGACGCTGACGGGGGGGGCAAGCCAGGAGTTAGTCTGTTAAAACACAGTGACAGACAGCTACATCCGCAGACAGCGGCCCGCGCTGACAGACCAAATATTTGGATTGAGGACAGACTTTGAGGACGAGCCCTGACGGAGAGGACAGAGAGGTGACACGACAAACCACCAGCAGCACCACCCCCAGGTTGCCTTTCATGAATGCGAAAGCACAAACGTAGAAAACGAATGTTTGTGGGCCGCGAGACGGCAAAAAAAAAAAAAAAGCTCTCGGGGAGCCGTCTCATATTCTTGCAAGCCGACACTTACGCTTTGGCTCGGCTACGTCTCTCACTGCGGGCCGCGAATGGCGTCCCTACCCGCCTAACTTGTAATGCAGCTGCGGGTTTTTCCAGCACAAAATAGCGAGACGGCGCCCTCTGGAAACAACGGGTATCCGAACCATCGCCGCTCCCGACTCATTGGTGGCTCTTAAAAGTTTAGTGCTCTGCTGCCGGGTTGCTAACACTTGTATATTAGTGAAATTTGTCAAGCTAAAAGCACAGGTTTTAGCGCATTGATGACAAGGGAGAATTGTTAAATCTCGATTAGGTTTGGGCTAAAAAAAAAAAAAAAAAAAGCTCACAATCATGTAGTTATAACCTTCACCACTCTACTTGCAAGACGCCTCGTTCTCCTTTGCCGGAAGGAGTGAGCGCCTCCTAATTTAACAGGATGGATTAGAGATTTATTTCTTGAAACTGGAGAATCACTATTCGTCACACTTACTCTGTTCCTCCACCTTTCTACCTTCTTTCTTCTTTCAGTTCCTGCCTGTTTCTTTACAAACAATACCAAACTATACTTGTTTTGTTTTTATAGAATATTATTAAATTGTATTATTTTATTGTAATCCGCTTGTGGCGTTTGGCTGGAAAACACAACATGAGGACTTTTAGGGATAAATGGGACCAATAGTGGCGTGAGAGGGAGGGATTGTTATTGCTTTGTTTTGTCTTATAATTGTAACAATTTAAATTTTGCGGCCATTCTTTGCTCATGTACACACTGATAGTTAAACTAATCTTAACAAATACATGTTTAATGGAAAATCAATCATAATTTGTAAAAAAAAAAAAAAAAAAGCAAAAAAAAAAAAAAAAGCAAAGCATCATAATAAGAAACATGCACCATGTTGATATAAACTAAATACAACAATCAAACTCTGGATTGATCAAATTTCATAGTAAATTATGTTTATGTGACCACGGAACGAGTCTCGCGGCCAGTAAATATTCACAGTCAGCAAGAAAAAAGACAAAGCACTGACATGATTGGGAGGATGAGACACTGAACCTTAATAAAACAGGACTCAAATTAGGTTTTACTGGGGGAAGACCATGTTTGACACCCGGTTCATTTCCTGACTCAGGCTTTCCCTGATTTGCATTATAGTACACCTAAAACAGAGGCAGGGATCGATCAGGTAGGTATAGGTTATTATTTCCTCCAACAGGAGGTTTACAGCCTTTCATATGCACGCATATCATGGAGTTTGTGGATTAAGTTATTCCATGCTGTTCTGTTGTAGCGTTCTGTTTTTGTTCGTTTTTAACAATTTTTAGCCTTTAAAATAGACTTAAATGCAAACTTCAAAAACATTGTTTCTTCACAGCAAAACCATCAAAGCTGCCTTTACTCCTACGCAACGGTTGCCAAGAATGAAGTCTACTTTATTTAAAGATTGACATTTTGTGTAATGGATCGATAGACAAAATTTGTGGCTAGTGAAAACACACAAAGATTTCGAGGAATCTACTCCGATCACAGGAGATTGAACCGTGACTCATGTCGTGGAATAGATTTCCAGTGTGACATCAAAGTGTCCAACTGTCACTTTGATGTCCTTGACAGCATCACTGACTGCTTCTCCCCACAAGATGAACTTTGTGTGCTGGTGAAATCCCTCCCAGTGACTCCCTCAGTAAAAAGTGGTGCAGCTGAAGTTGCCGGCAGTATCAAAAGCTTCACTTTAGTCAGATTGCATTTTTCACCCCGACTTTGCCAAAAGCAGCGGTTGAATGTGCCTATATAGCTCTATATGTTATAGCGACTAATTTTATAGTAATGAACCATAAACCTCAATATAACCTTAATGTTTTTTTGAGTTTTCAGACAAGTGAAGCTTGTACGTAAGAAAAAAAAATGGAAAAAAAAATAACAGTGACTGAACCCTCGGTCTACTTTGCCTGTTTTCAGCATGACAGATTGCGGGTGAATTGGATTGAGCAGCCGTTCCTTCCCTCACACTGAATTACCATGCATAAAGAAGTGGACGGCTTGAAGAGAGAATAATGTTCCGCGTGTATCAGCAGTTTTTCCTTCTTTTTTTTTTCTTCCTTCTCCGGGAAGAAACAGGCGTGTATAGCTCATTAAGTCCACAGCCCACTATGTTCACACTGAACCTTATCAACCTCTACATGACACGTATGAGTGTGCGGCTGCTCCCGACTGAAGGTGGGCATGAGGCGCTGCAGTGGGGTAATTCGCTCCTCCTGCAATGCACACCATCTGTTTGCCATAGGTTTAGAGGCGCACGGAGGAAGAAGTCGGAATTATCCTTCCCTTTGTGCAAATTCTTGCCCAAGTGTGTGCGTGTGTGCATCTGAGTGTGTGTGTGTGTGTGTGTGTGTATGTATGATTCTTCCACAGGGGACAAAAAGGCCAGTTTGATAAATGGCTTAAATAATGAGGAGTCCCCGGAGCTCTTAAGTTAACTACAGTGTGGGACTGCTGTGTTAAAGATCTAGAACGGTGCACACACGCACGCACGTGTACACACACTCACACTACACACTCAAACACACACACACAAAATATTCAAATAATATCACCGGTGCAGTGTGGGAAAAGTAACATGAAAAATATATTTAAAAAAAAAAAAATAAGTTGTCAAATTTTCTATTTTAGTGCCTTTCTATTTAGAGTGTCTGCGGATAATTCTGTCAGAAAAACATTAAGTCAGACCGCGCAGTGAACTCACCATCTTTGTTTTACTGTAAAATGTCCCTTTGTCCAAGCAATGATGAACAGTAGTAGAGGTCCAACAATTTGCCTCAGACATATTTTTTTCAAGTGCAAACAAATAAATAAACAAACACATGAATAAATTACATTCGACTACAGAAATAAAATAATTTTTCTCTTAACCTTCACAGTTTCAGGATGTGCTAAAACATCATATTACTGCTGTGGATGTTTTAACACTGGTTTGTTTTTACTGAGAGTTTCTCATTAAATACAAACCAAACTGAACTGAAAACTTAAACTCACACTGATTTTGTGCTTTAAAATGTATGAGCAGTAGTTATTTCAATTAAAATTAGTTGAATAATAAAAAAGAAAAAAAAAAACAGCCATTTTTAATGATTTGCCCCACAAAGTAAAAAGTAACAAAGTAATGTCCAAGAAGGCCAAGCATCTTCTTTTGCATCTTACATTTGACTTTCATTTAGTCCTCTTTATCTTTGGTGTCATCATATGTTCTCCACTGCTTATCTATCTCATAGTTTCATTGTAACAGGTCAGATGTGTATTTGTCGCTTGCCTTGCACACACATTCTGCTAAATGCTTAGAGACCAGATTCCTGGGTTGAGTTGAGTTTATTCCTGCAAAACAAAACACTCTAATAGTTTGAAGCCGAGTTAAAGAACCTGATGTGATCCATCCACCATCCACCCATCAGTAGTGATGCTAGTGTCTACATGTCCAAAATATAAAAAAAACAAAAACATTATCAAATGCCTAAATAAGATTATGAAACAAGTACATACAAATTATATAAAGGCAGATTCCTCTTCTTTACCCATTTTTTATTATTTTGATCCCCATTCAGCCCCGATAACAGATGATATCAACAGTTTCACGCAATGTGATAAATAAGTCGGGTTTTTTTCTTACTCCCGGCCGAAATGACCAGCGATCGCGACGGTGAAAAACGGGACGCACACTCGGCCCAATCGCGACGCAACGGATCTTTAGCGCCACGTCCCGTCAAGCGCCGCGCATATTTTGTGTCCGTGCACGCGCACGCACGCACGCACGCACGCACGCAGGCGCTCAGGTTCTATACTGTGGCAACACATCAGAGGCGGGAGAGGAGAAACAGTAGCAGACATAATGACCCACAGAGAGCGGATGGGAGCAGCAGCGTGGGTAGGGCTCCAGCACCCGGTGCAGGGTACAGACCCTGCATGAATATCAAAAAGCTCCCTCCCTTTGACCTTGAGATTAATATTTAAAAGCTGGCTACAGTCAATGCACACGCGCACGCACACAAACACGGGCGCGTGAACCCACACACAGACGCGCACAGAGCTTTCGCCGTGTGCCCCGCGGCCACTGGTGCACTGAAGTCTTCCTCATTAACTGGCTGCTCTTTTTCTGATTCTTGTATCTATAAATACTGTATAAAGCCAAAGCTGATTACGCCGTGTGTGTGTGTGTGTGTGTGTGTGTTACAGCACACGTGACTGACAGACGTATAGGTAAAAGGCTTCTGCATAAGACAATAAAGAAGCTATGGGAGGCGTGTTTCATATGCATATAGGTCCAGGTTCTGAGCGTCCCCACCCCCACGCCAGCAAGGCAGAGGAAAAGCAAAATGCCAAGAAAAAAAAAAAAAGAACAATTAAACAATCGCTGACCCCGGCTGGAAAACAGTTGGCAGTCGTTTCAGCGGTTGCACTGGTGGAGAAAAAAAAATGTGCCAAACCTCTTGGACTTTTAACCTTTTCAAACCCACGTTTGAGCATTTTTTATCAAACTGCATTCTTTTTCTAAATAATTAACAACAACAGAGTTCTTGGGCTGCACGAATCACACAATACCCAATAGCACATGAGAGCAAAACAACTTAACAAAAAGAAATAAATTAAAAACTTTTTTTTTCCCACGGAGCCCAGTTCCTTTTTTATCTTTCCTTTATTTAATTAAGCCTGGCTGTCCTTTTTCTGTGTTTTCTTTCTTTCAGTCTCTCTGGAAGAAAAATGAATATTTTCTTTTCCTTCTGTTGGGGGGCGGGAGGGTCCCTGTTAATTCATTGCCTTTCTCTTTCTGCAATGGGATTAAACGGCAAGACAAACAGGGGGAAATGTTTTTTCACATATCTCCAACATTAAATCTCTCCCCTGTTAAAAAATATATATATATATATATATATATTTGCATGGATGCAATTGTAAAGTGATATCTCACTCCTTCAACAACAGAAACGGCACAGACCTCGTTGCGTAATGAGAGAGGCATCAAGTTATCAATGTAAATGTAAAACAGGGACACGGGGAAAAATTAGCAAACAACTCCCATCAAGCTGTCCGCCTTTGTTGTTGTGTTTGCGCGGCGAGACGCCGCAGCTCAAGAGCAGATTCATTCAAATCCCACCCGTGTCGGTGTCGTCGGGACGCGGCGCCAGTGTGTGTGTGTGAGTGAGTGAGTGAGTGAGTGAGTGAGTGAGTGAGTGAGTGGAGTCCACGCGAGAGAGAAATATCGCCCGCGATTGTTTCTGCAGCAAACCTTTGGAGGGGATATTTAGCTTTCGGGGGGGGGGGGGCGGGGGGTTAGTTTTCAAGTTTGAGTTGCTGAGAAGGAAATGAGATGATACCACCAGAGGAGGAGATTGTATAATTAGAACCAATGTGTTGGTAGAATGTTCAGAAATAGGAATACAGAGAGATATGGGACAATATTTATCCTGCCAGCCTGTTCATGTTGGCGTATATAAATCCTCCTCACTGAGGTGCTAGCACCGTGTAATGTTCAGATTTTTTGCTCTGGGGCAACAGCTCCCTATACAGCCGCAGTGTGTAAATCCCTGTTGTTAGCACACGTTGCTCCACTCAGGGGCAGCAGACCACGTTTTATCATCAAGCGTTATTGACCCGCACAGACAACACGTCGTGTATATTTGTTGGCAAGCTGGAGCCTGTTTAATCAGCGGGAAAAAAAATATATATATAATGGACGGCTAATGAAGGGTAGTGAAATTCTTATTAATGTGGAAATTTGAGATGGACAGCTGAGGAGAGCAAAATTGTGGACGTTGGCAAGTTGAAGCGCTACCATGGAGCAAGGCACGTTCTCTGTTGTCAATGAGGGCAGGGTTTTTTTTCCCCTAAGCAGTCAATGAAAGGTTGTCCCATGAACTGGCAAAATTCTACTCGAGAGTTATAAGTTACAGCGCCAAGAATGTAGGGTTTAGCGTTTCCACGGCCCGAAGGGAGAAAGAAAAATGGCAACTAAATCTGAAAACTAAATTTTCAAGATTTCCAGTGAGAAATGTCACGCATCTGTCTTGCCGAGCTCCAGCCTGAAGCAGCTGGTCTGAGTGTCATGGAGCTCCTTAGCAATCTTTAAAAGGTGATGAGAAACAGAAACCTCAAAGACCAAAAGCAACTTAGAAAAAGAAGAAAAGGGCAACGAGCTTCACATTATGGCAAGTGCTAAGTTTTAGTTTTATCATATACAAACATACGTATGAGTGCGTGTTTGTGTGTACATACATTTGGCTTGACATTAAATGAAGAACAAAGAAGATGACTTTGCTCCAGACTGAGTCCAGTCAAACACTTTGGCAAATCACAGCCACCGGGGCGGCGACTCACGTCATCTTTTGGCAGTTGCACCAATAGGAAGGCTCGGGCTGTTGCTACCCCTGCAGAAAATCCTACTGGTCCACTTTTAATGTGGTAAATAGAGAAGAATATTAAAAGTATATACACATTTATATATACATACATATATATGTATATATTTTCAAAGGGCCTCAAACACTTTTTGGTCAGTGAATAGATGCGTATGAGAAAAGCAATGTTTTTTTGGCTTTTTTTTTTTTTAAAGGTTTCACCTTGCAGGTCAGGTGTTATAGTTTTAGAAAAGAAAACAGAAAAAAAAGGCACCGCACACACACCAAAAGAAAACCCAACGGTGGAGGTGATCGCTGATCAGCCAATTTGATTTTGGTAATACACTTCTGTATTCCTCCACAATTCACAATAAAGTGATTTCTGAGTGAAAAGTATTTGAATATCATCTCTTATTTTCTTAAATCATTTTCCCCCTGACATTATTTCCCAAAGCTTGTCAAATCCCAAACTGTCTCCATGCAGCGTTTACGCTACTATTGCTTACATTCGACTTACGGTTTCAGCGAACGCCGTTAAGGGTGCGCGTGCGCAGAAAGCAGATATCGGGGAAATTAGGTGGCGGGAATGCGGCGGCGGCGGCGGCTCGGCGTTACGTAACTGCGATCCGGAGGAGAGAAGAAAAAAAAATCATTTCGGCAAACTGTCAGCGGCTTTCAGGTGATTTTGCGTGACTGGCTGGAGACAAACAACTCAAACGACACAAATTCAGACGTAACTATCAGAAATCCCCCAGACGACGCTCACACACTGTCTCTCTCTCTCTCTCTCTCTCTCTCTCTCTCTCACACACACACACACACACACACACACACACACACACACACACACACACACACACACACACACACACACACACACACACACACACCTGCCTGCAGCTAATTCTTGCTCACTGTATGCTCTAACCCACTTCTGTCCACCGCTGTGAGGGATGCAAATAAACAGAGTCGTGAGCGGACGTGATGCGCTCGGCTCGGCTTTTTGTTTCATCTTCGTCTTCTCGTCTGTTGGTCCGCGCTCGCTGCAGTGTGTGTGTGTGTGTGTGTGTGTGAGGCCTCGGTGCAGCCTGCTCCTCTGCGGAGAGGAGAGGGAGGGGAGGCGACCCCGCTGCCAGAGCAGGTTTATCTCTCCCGGAGTCTGATCAAAGCGCGCCGGCGAGCGCCAGCGTGCGCGCACGTGCGCGCCGTGACAGCTCGAGTTTAACGTCGGCGCGCGTGTCAGCGCAGGATGTCGACTGGCTTCCGGCGGGACCGCATTAAAGCGCGCTATCGTACGCCATCTACATTTTTTGATGGGGCGAGACTTGCAGACGAGTTGCGGTCGGTCAAACAGGAAAAGGCCGAGCAGCAAATCAATGAAAAATCAAGCGATACAATGTGAAGGTTTTCAATGGAAACTAAAAACAAACCAATCTGAAGTTGTAACAGCTTTCTAATAGTGATAATAGTGAACAATAACAGTGAAACAGACGCTGGTATTGTGACGCACAGCAGCAGATAGTGCTGGAGAAGAAAAACATAGTATTTCAAGTTGGTAAATTGAGCCTTATGTTTTATTACTTATCTATGTATTTCCATCTACCCCCTATTCACCGACACCTACATGTATAAATCCACACCACACTGTACGGCTGAGGCTGCAACACAACCACAACGACTTCAATTCGGGTCGAGACAAAAATAGGACTTCGAGAAAAAGCTGCATCATGCCCGGAGGAAGTGAGCCAGACTCGGGGTAAAATGATTGCCCACCGAGGGGTCTGGAACATGTGTTGATCAGGTCTGCCCTGTATTCAGGCACAAGTGGCAGCACTGACCTAGAAATCAGCGCTGTGGGAGCCGTCGGACCGAGCGGAGGTGAGCTGCGGCGGTGAGCTGCGGCGGGGAACCTGCTTCAGACGCCGCCTCTAAACCGGCGCGGCGATACTTCCCACTGCTGCCACACTGTCCACGCTCACACAGCGATGCCCCCAGGTGGCCTCGCGCGCGTTGAAGATATAAAGGGGGGGGGGGGGTGTCTGGCTGCTGGCCACTGTATTGACATGTCACACTACAGACGCTTCCCTCAGCCGTCTCTCTGATTTCATCCCTCCTCCTATCTCCTCACTCCTTTCTTGTCTTATCATCCCTTCCTGCAGCCCCTCCCACTTGCCCGCCCCCTTCCCTTATCCACCTCCCTCTCATCTTCCACGTCTCTCTGACGCGCGTCATATCGCCCGGCATCTCCGGGCCCACTTCCTGCACCTCTCTCTGTTCCTTCCGCCCGAGCGTCATCTGCACTTTCGCCTGATCTCGCATCTCCTCGTGCCATCTGCGAAACACGTCCCTCGTCCCCATCGCATGCGTTTATCTCCCACCCTTATCTGGATCTCCTCCTCCTCCTCCTCCTCCTCCTCCTCCTCCTCCTCCTCTCCACGCAGGCCTACCCGCGTGTATCTGCTCCCCCTCTCCGTTCTCAGCGGGCTCCACTCTCGGGAAGACGGGGTGCAGAAAGTTGAGGGGGGCTGAGCCAGAAATGGCGAATTGTTTATTTGTGACGGCTCAGCAGCCGCACTTAGCGCCACCCGGTACCCGTGGAAAACGAGACATTGGGGGGGCTGCAGGGGGGAGAGAATGAGAAAGAAAACTAACAAAAAAACAAGTCATATTCATCACGGTAATTGTGTGGGTGCTTTGGGTGCGCAGGCGGCCGGGCGCCGATGAGGGATGGCGCTGCTCACCGGCCTCCCGAACGTCCATGAATCACCGCCGGTGTCGCTCGGCGGCCCTCAGCCGCCATAAAACAAAAGATGGAGATGAAAAATGTAGCAATTAAGTGATTTGATTTCTGCTCTCGCCTCCTGTCATCCTTTAAACCGTCCCTTTTTGTCGGACGCGCACGTACACACGCACCCGCAAACGCGCACCAAGACACGTTGAATGCGGTAGAGGAGCACTTTAGCCAGGCCCGCGCACGAGCCCTTCGTCGTGCGCGGGCGCAGGCACGGAAACAGATCCTAACGCAATCACGAGCGTTAGCGGGGGGGGGGGGGGGGGTTTGTTTGTGTCACAACGATTCTGACCGCTGCGGCCGAGCAGCGTTTCATCACCGAGGATCTTTGGTGGTGTAAATAGATGAAGTGAGATTACTGTGTACTAATAAACTGCTGCTGGCAGGCCAGGGTTCACAACAGCAGCGCATTAGTCGCGGCTCACCATCGAACATGATTTGCGATTAAATGTAAACAAAAAAAATAGTTTTTGGAAAAAGCGGCTAATTTAACCAGAACAAACAACTGCTGTTAACTGCTAATTAACAAAGTGGTGAGACTGCATAGCAACCCATCTTGTGCAAACGCTTGTCCGACTAGCACAGAGCCAGAGTAAGGCTTCTGTGATTGAGTATTTTCTGTAGTTGCAAGCAACGCGATATGAAAATCAATAGAGACTCGGATTGTTGGTTGTCCAGTTACTGTCACAGTTGTCCCAAACTTCATGGCAGCTCACTGCGCATGGATGTTAGAATGTTACTAAGGAGGGCCCAAAGTGCAAATACTTTGCTAATGTACTTAATTATCTGTACTTCATTTATTTTATTTATATTATTCTTCAGAAATATCTGTACTTTGTATTCCTTACTTTGGAAAAAACGTGCTCAGTGTACAATTTCTGTTCAAAGTAATTCACTTATCGTTATCATATTACCATTATTATATTAGTTGTTGTTGCTTGTGGAGCAATTTGAACTCTGCTGTTGTGTAATTAAAAATAAAAGTGAATGATATTTTCAAGGGAGATGATGTTTTAAGTATCTTGTTTTTAGGGTCCCAGTACAGTACATTTTCAGTACAGAGAAAAGTAAACATGTAGAAAACAACAACAACAACAACAACAACAACACGTTATTAAAAGCATAAACATGGATGTAATAACAAATTTATTATTTCCTTCAATGCAACTTGAGCACAATTCAGAACCTGTACTTTCTTACTTTTTCTTTAGTGAAGGAGTTGAATAAGTACTTTTACTTTTGTCAGAGTGTTTTTTCCCCCCACACTTTTACAAAGGCACAAAATTTGTCACTTCTGACAATGATTACAGATATCAATGATCTTTAACCATTTTTATCCTGCCCATAAATTCCCTGCCAGATCTCTGTGTTAAGCCCGAGTCTTTTTAGCCAATTGTTTAAACCCACTTGATTAGAAGTACTGAATCGTTTTGTATGATTTCCAGAGTAGAAGGGGGGGGGGTCAACCAAAGAGCGCTACTATGATGGGCTGCAGGCCACGGCACAGAAGTGTCTTGGAACCAATGGCGCCACAACCACCCGGTTTCAAGCCCATCGGGATGAAAGGACAAAGCCGTGGATGTAACGCACCTCGACTTTGAGCCCAGTCGTATTTAATCCGTTCCCAACGCGACGGAATTCCGACTCGGCGGCCAGAAGCGCCGCCACAGCGGACCACCGGCAAATTCTTCAAGTGCTTTGTCCGATGAAATGAACGTTTCTTTAGTCTGTTAACTATCTGCTCATTTGCAGCCCTCTGGAGCAAACATATTAGAACGCTTTGCCTCCTACACGCTGCAGCGCGGAGACTATATTTAAACAGCGCTCCATGAGAGCTGTGGATGTTTCAACATTGTTTCGCATGGGAGGCTGGGGTGGGTGGGGTGGGACTGTGTTGCTTAATGGGACTTGGCTAAGCACGTGTAATTAAGAGCAGGGGTAAGTGGTGAGTTGCAGAGTGCACAGAGTTTTGTGCGTATGCGTGCGTGTTTGTGAGCCGGTGTGTTTGTGTGTACGGAATATGGTAGCGGCGGTGGCGGCGGCAGCATCAGGCCATGATGGAGTGCTTTGTGGAGCCAAACACCCATTCAGCGGGCTGTGTGCTCATTAATCCTGCCAAACTCCACTTGTTACATGCACACACAGGAAATCATGAGGCTAGGTAAACAGGGAACTGCTGTGATCCATCACCACATGCTACCCAACACAGGAACACACCGATATGTGAGCGAACGCACACGCGCGCGCGTACACACACACACACACACACACACACACACACACACACACACACACACACACACACACACACACACACACACACACACACACACACACACTTGCACACAGACGCTGTGCACATGAGAAATGATGAGCTTAGACCCATGCAAAGCGATGGCTAAAAACACCCACAGCTCTGCAGGAACCTGAGTAATGCACAGTGTTGAAGCAATGCCAACTAAATCACAGACTAGAACTTTTTAACCCTGTGCGGCAGCCGGATCGCTCAGATCTTTACTGTGGAAATATCACTCATCCGTCGTGCCGGTGTCAAGGGAAAACAAAATAAAAAAAATAAAACATCTCAGTCTTAAAACTCAACTTGATTTCACAAGCAAAACCAGCATCGCTTTCAGCTGTGACAAAAACAGGAAGCGACTGATCTATAACCGCAGAGAAAGACAAAGAAGGCATGGAGATAACGACCCCAGCTTAGGCTAAAGAGATTAGCATTAGCATAGATGCCATAATGAGACCTGGTTGCCATTTTTTTCATTAGAAGTGAACAAAACCAGCACTTTTCCCTTCTACTACTCCTCACTTGCCTTGTGGAGAGTTTGCTCATTAAGTTAATTAAGCACTGTGATAAGTAGCAACTAGACACAGGTAGCCATGTAGACTGAATGATAGTACACTGGCTAAAGTAGCAGTACAATGGTCCATATGTGCTCCTTTTTCCGAGCATTTTATAGGCTTCTTACCACATGAATATATCTCGTAGCTAAATAAAGAAACGCTGCACCTGGTGAGCACTTTTACCCGTTTCCCCCACAGCGGCTCTATATGAAGTTGTTTCTCCTCTCAGCTCGCTGTCTCGGCTCCACGGACAAGATGTACAGTTTCAGTCTCCGTGCAGAAATAGTTCTCCTTTGTGCGTTACAGCAATCACATCCAGGGCGGCTGAAGGCCTGCGCTAGCTATTAGCGGAGAGAAATACTGCCACACAGCCTGGGAAGAAATCAATAGAGCTTGACCCCGGTTTGACCCCTAGTTGAATGGAGAAGTTATGGTCCCTCACTCGCCTTGGCACCGGCGTATTTGATGTGTGTGTTTTCCTGACAACAGCTCACTGCTCTCCTTCCTCGCCCCCCCCCCCCCCCCCCCCCCCCCGCCTTTCTCATACAGCTCGCTTCGATTGCTTTGTTTTCCAGCTTCTAAATGTTAGCGAAAACGCGCACACGCGCAGCCACCCACACGCACACAAATGTATATGTACGCACTCATTACATGACAAATGCAGATTGGGGCCAGTTATACAGCCCAGTGGTTGCACACAGAGCTTGAAGCAGATTTGTTATATCTGTGCGGCTGCCTGGCTGCAGCATTTACTGAGGCCATCAGCGAAACGACGCTCCATACGTCTTGGACGGGGAGGCGAACAATACTATTTACACCAATTTAGCCCGTGGCGGTTGGAATTTCCAGCTAATGGGCAACTTTCTTTTCTCCTTCCCCTCCCTTGTTTTAACAGCTACTTTTCAAAATGGCCACCCTTCAGCAGGACTGATGAGACTTCGATTCACATGCTAATAAACTCCACTGCAAGGTATGCTAAGAAAAAAAAAATGCTAAAAAAATAAAGAGGTTGGATTTTAATAAATAATTTGATACATTAAAGCATGCCCTCATCATCGCGGACTATAAGCCAACAAATATGCCTATAAATCCTCAAGCAAATATGTGTCCAGTGTAATGTAAACAAAAACAGCGTGGATGTTTTTTTGTATGATTGCAGTGTGTGTGTGTATGTGTGTGTGTGTGTGTGTGTGTGTGTGTGTGTGTGTGTGTATTTCACATTAACACCCTCCAGTGTTCTGCGTCCCGCGCGTCACCATCTGCTGCAGGACTCGCCCAATTGAGCAGCCCCAATAACATTTGCCCACAGCGTCATCGCTCCGCTGAGGTAGCCCGGGTAACTGAAAGGCCTGACAAGGTCAAAGGTCGCAGGTCACCCGGGGGCCAATCAAGGGTTAGCGATGGGGCAGGTTCAGGTTTGGGCTGGGTGTAAATAAAAGGTCACAGAGTTTAGGTCAGGGCACCGGGGGAGGGGGTGGGGGTGGGAAAGGGGAGCTGCTGCTCGTCCACCGGGGTTAGTGGAAGGTAAAGGGGGAGATTGAAGGTCTGCCACGGGGCGCCATTGCGTGAGCCGTGGTCTCAAGTGTGAAGGGCTGGAGATTTGTAGATGTCGATAGGATATCAATAAAAAAAAATAAAAAAAAACGGGGCAAAAGGTCTGCCAGATGATTTGGGAGATGAATCAATCCAGGGAAGGATGCCTGCTATCTTTAAAGGTTGCGTCTTTTACCATTGACGCAAGGCGGTGCATGTACTTAGGAGTTTTAGGGCTCATTTGATCAAAGTAAAGAGATTTAACAGCCTCACCTAGTCTGTTGTTATTTATTACGGTTAAATTTGCTCACAAATTATACACACACGTGGGCAAAGTGACTGATTTTGCATTGACACAGTATAAAAATCTCAAGGAACAAATCAGCTGCTGGACAGCTTCAGCTGAAACCACCTTCTTCGGAAATTGAAGAACCGATATCGTAACTTTGTGAAAGCAAATTTAAAAAATCTCGGTGTCTCCGCAGATTCAATTTTTCCCTCTGAGTTAACAGCTGCTTCTGACCGGTTTGTTTTCTTTTACGTCTTAACACTGTTAAAACAAAGTGAAAATCAATGCAGAACACCCAAAAGCTGTTGTATCTTAATAAAATCCGCGCATTTACAGCAGGGAAATGCAAACGCATGCCTCAGTAGCTGCTGAAAACGCCTTCGTTCCAATCACGAAGTCAAACAACTAAGTTTTGCAACTTTACCTCCCGTTATTAAACACAAAGGCTAAAACATTACCATAAATTCCTAAAAACGCCTTTTACTCAGTTTCAGTCGACCGTCCGTGTCTGTTCTTGTCTCGTCATCTAAACAGTAATGCTACCGGCTCATTTACATGACAAACAAATTTTTTTAGCTCATGATTTTACTTTACAAATCAGCATCATGCATGCCTATAATACTGTAAAAAAATCACTATTCTAATACATTTTCTTTGTTTGTCTCTATTATTTCAAAGGGACACCGCCAAACAGACATAGCAAATTAATAACAAACAACAGGCCAGGATTTACACGCCAATCTGAATATGCTATCGGGAAAGAATTTGTATTTTGTGCAGAGCATCGTCGTAAACGTGATTAAAAGTATAGACGCACCAGCAGAAAATTCTGTGCCCTTGTATGTATTTCTCCCTGGAAGCCACAGCAGTTTTGGCATGAAAAGGAGAAGTAGAAAAAAAAATCAATAAGGATGTTCAGGACCAAGTTACTAGTTTCAGGGTTTTTTTTTCCTCTTGTGTTTTTTTTTCTCTCCAAGTATCAGTATTTGCTGTGTTGGAGCAAAATATGGGATGACAGAATATCGTTCACACGTCTACTGGGACTGTCCGGTACTGTAAGGATTTTGGCAAAAAAAAAAAAAAAAAAAAAAAGGTTGGACAAATAATGAAAACTGTCCTCCCGGTGGATCATGTATTATTTCACTTGGGGCTATTATCTCAAAATGCAACAAAGACCCACAACATGTACGGTGAATGTGCCCTCTTATCGGAGGAGAGGATTTTTGCTGGGAGAAAGTGAATTTTTAGCCGCAATCTCAACGGCAAACATGGAATGAATCCGGACATTAAATAAAATAAATAAATAAACATGACAGAATGTCTTGTTCTGGTTGGATGTGTACGATGTGCCATTTCAAGTGAGCAAGGCCGTGTTTTATTTCACTACCAAGGCAAGGAAGCTGATGCAAGTTGAGATGCTGTAACTGCTGGAGGAGGGTGGCTTTGTTTCCACTGGGATGTGTTTTCCTCATGCAAACAACTGCATGGATTTCACTGCACAACGTAGAAAAGGAGCAAAAATAATGGGCAGCTGCTCCCCTCGGACCTTTGTCCCTCCGTCCCTCCCTCCCTCCCATTTCAACTTCTTATAAAGCAGAAATGACCCACTGATCACTTCAAACTACTGTATCAATGGCTGACTGACAGAAATGGGGCTCTGCCTCCCTTCCTGGCCGGCCCTGTACAACACAAACTGACTCACAATGAAGGCCGTCTGAATGGAGGCCTGTCACTCACAGGAAAGCCATCCATCACCAGGCAATATACAAATGATCATCTCCGACAATCACATTCAACAGCCATGAGTATGAGCGTGCAGCATGCACACTCGCACAGCAACTCACACGCATGCACACACGCGGCGGTGGCGGCGGCGCGCGCGCGCATAAACAAAACACCCGCCCGCGTTCACATACAAAACGCACATAAACACACACGCGCAGCTCATCCAGTGTTGGCGCCCAGACTGTAGAAGTCATCAGGGACCTGTAAAGCATTACCCTCTCTGTGACTCGAGCCACTCCAGAAATAGCCTCTGTAATGTATTCTTACCGCCGCCGTCTCTTTTGCACAATAGTGCCCTTAATAACACACTCCATTTCTGTTGGCATAAATAAGGGCTCCATTTCCATCTTATTTCATGCAAATGAGCGCGCCGGCGCCCAAACAGGTAGTGGGAGTCGCGCGTGTGAGTGGAGTGTGGAAGTGTATAGTCGCCGAGTGTAGTGGCATGATTGGGGACGGGCGAATTCAAATGAGCGCTGGAGAGACCCCACCGCGTGCCAACGACTCCCACGCTAGCCTGCCAACGGCGTGACAGACAACGTCACTTACGGGCCCGCAGCCCGCACGGGGTGCCATTACAGGGGCCAGCGCGGTGAAAAAAAAAAAAAAAAACAATATTTATCCAGGCAAATGGTTCTCCGGAGAGAGATTATTGATGCAGACATAAGAGTTGCACTCCAGTAGTAGGCGCTGCTGCCCATCGTCACCACCACCACCACCATGCTGTCTTTCTGAGATGGTGATTATGTTGGTTTACTGAGCGTTTGGGGAAAACTGCGCTTTAGTTTGGAGCTGTGCATGCGGTTCTGCCCGAAGCATGTCTGCACACAGATTGTGCACATGCTAGGCACTAGTCAGCCTCACCTGCTCTGGCTTCAGTGTTAAACATCTGGCAAGTTTTATATCTACCTCCAGAACAGTTAGTTAACTGTCATAAAGCGCCTTTAGAGTGCTCTCATACAACATGATGTCTGTCATACAGACCCAACAATTATTGATTAGTTTGAGCAGTTAGTTTCTACTTTCATACTTGAAAGTGTTCTCGCTCGTCTAGTTTGCATGTTTTCTTTTAAAGCAGACAGACACTGAAGAGAAGACAGGAAGCAGAGCTGGACGAGATCAAAATCTTGGGCTTCTTCTTGGGAGTGACCAGGATGGACAGGATCAGGAATGAGAACATCGGAGGGACGCAGCAAGTTAGATGTTTAAGAGTTGAAGCCAGAGAAGGCCAGACTGAGATGGTTTGGAAATCTCCAGAGGAGTGAATTTATCGGTGGAAGGATGCCGAGGTTTGAATTGGCAGGCAGGAAGCCTCGAGGAAAACCAAAGAGGAGATTTATCCATGTAGTGAAAGACGACGTGAACTTAGTTGGAGCGAGAGAAGAGGACGGGGGTGAGAAGGATGCACTGACAGTGGTGACACAAGAAGAGAACAGGAGAAGAAGACTTTTTCAGAGTGTAGCCCACCTTCGAACCCCAAGAGTTGCAATAGGCGTCTCCAGGTCCTCTGCATGTAAAGTGGATGGATGGACAGATGGCTGCAGGGATCAGTGCAGTTGGTTCAAGTCCAGCGATGCTGTGCTTTTTGTTTTCCAAATACTCATATGGCTTTTCTCGGCCAAAACAAGCATAAATAATACCCACAATGAAACACAGGTCGGTCTGGCGGCATTATCACATTATCAGCATAATCGGATTTTCAGGTGTGTCAGATTAATTGTAGCTAATGTGACTGCGATTTGTGCAGCGCAGGCAACCAAAGGGAGGACAACAAACCGAGAAAACATATGCCGCTATCGCGCGTTGGCTTGGGGCCACCGTAATCCACCGGAGGAAAAGTAATTATAGATAATCTGCAGACGAACGGATGGATGTATGTGACATCTTTTCTGCATCGGGGATTATGGTGCGAAACCAGTGTGATGTCCCCAGCTTGCCTCCTCGAGCTGCTGGATCAGGACGTGTAGCGAGGCGCCGAGCAGAGACCCAGGGAGCTGCGACGAGTCGCCGTGTTTAGATGTACAAAGAGCGAAGCGCGCGTGAGGGCCGCCACATATTAAAGGCAGAGCAGTCGTCCTTTTCCCTCATTGCAGCGCTAACACGTGGGAAAATGATGTCTGGTGCACAAAACCCTTTATCAGATGAGTATTTGCACTGGAAAGTGCCACAACAAATTCTGAACTGAATGGATTAATCTCAGCCCCGTAGCGTGTCGCACAATCGAATCATAGCCACGTCGTAGGGAGAGAAATCAACCGTCAGCAGAAATAAAATAAAAAAAAGACTTAATTTGAAGGAGTTAATCTGTTGAGGGAGAAATGCATCAATGTAAACGTTTTTTTTTTTTTCCTTTTCTGTGAAGTAAATTATTGCGTTGGAAGCAATTTTGATGTCAGCAAAAGTCTGGCACGTCAGCCCCCTGGAGATCCAATCACAAGTGAGAAAGCAGGAAGCAAAGCGGTATCTTTTCACACTGAGGCTGTTCAGGTCACCCACGTCGTCAGCACTAGAGTTGGGCGTCGAGCATCGAGCATTGATTGGAACCGGGACTAACATTACAAGTCTACCGGAATCGTTCAAATTTTCAATTTCGATTCCCAATTTCAATCCTGGGTCTGCCGACCGGAAGAAGGAACGGCTATGAGCTAGCTTGTCCACAACATGGAAACTTTTTTGACCCAAACAAATTGGAATCGAGAATCTTTATGTCCTTTTTGTAACACACACACACACACACACACACACACACACACACACACACACACACACACACACACACACACACACACACACACACACACGATGTGGCTCTTTGGTTGAGTCATGTTGATTTGAGCTCCAGTCGCAATTAAGTGGGCACACTGAGATTAGCGTTTACACAGAGTAGTCATAGTTTACTCACCATTAAAACGACTGGGATGGACACGACACCACTTTTGCGCAGTCCCAAATTAATAAATAAATAAATAAATAAATGAATGAATAAAAAATTGCATCTGAAATCAGATTGTTTTCAAGCAGCGATCAGCAGTGCCTGCAGCAACTGATTCTGTGATGCTAATTAGAGAAGAAGCTCAGCCAGTCCCTGCTTATTCTGGGGCTTCCTATTGTGTCCAGTCACGGCCGCCACTCGATACTTTGCCCTTTCTGCTGTAACGCGAGCTAATTTTTCAGGACCCGGAGTACCCAAAACGTCAATGTGCTTCCACGAAAACCAAATCAGAGCCCTTGTGAGTTTTGCAAAATTACAAACCAGTGCCGGCGGCAAGGCCAGCGGCAGCAGCCGACTGCCACAGCGCTCGACGCTGCCCATCGACTGTTTATGAGCTCGCGCCGAGGTGCACAATGGCTCTTCTGAAAAGGGAAGGAATAAACACATAAATACACACACACACACACACACACACACAAGTTGCATTTGTGGAGAAATTTCGAGAGCATTTAAATTATAAATTTTCTTCACAAGTTTTGTCTCCGTCTTCGGCGCTCGGCTCTTCCCAGCGATCCGTTGTCAGTCATCGTCGTGTGGGCGGCTTCTCTGACAGCTCTTTCCTTGGGCTTTATTCTGTTGACAAAGTTTCCTCCGAGTTTTTCTTTCTCCATGCCTCATCTCGTTGTTTTCGGAAAACACATCAAAAGTGTAGGCAGAGACGTGTGGGCATCGATTTCGCGCGCGGGAGCGCCGCGGAACCTCGGAACGCAAAGCGCGGCGGGGCGAGGACGCCATTTTCCGACGCATCCGATCGAGGGATTACGTAACGCCGACCCGGAACGCCGGCGCCGCCCCTCCGGGGGGGAGGGAGGAAGGAGGGTGAGCGGAGGCGGAGAGGTTTTTGCAGGGGCGGATGGTGGTCAGATGAAAGAGCTCGGCGCTGGCTTCAAGGAAAGGTTAATGTCTCTCTGTGCTCCTTCCTCCATCTCTTCCTCTGCTGCTCCAACAGCTGAGGTCTGTGTGACTTACAGCAGGTCCACACTGCATTAGATTAAATCATAAATTACCCGCCCACCCCCATATCTGCATCCCCCCGCCACCCTCCCAACCCGCCATTCCCCCTCTCTCTCTCTCTCTCTCTCTCTCTCTCTCCATATCTCCCTCTTCCCTCCCGTCCTCTCCCTATCTCAATCTCATTCTCCCTTTATTCTCCTATATTCCATTCCACGTGTATTTTTGCCGCTTCCCTGCCATTATTTCTCTCCAGCCCTAATCATTTCCCCCCCACACCACCTCCTGCTCCTCCTCCTCCTCTTCCTCATCATCTATTGGACTCTACTGTAGGCCAGCGGTTCCGCTAACAGTACGGTTAGAGTGTGTTTGGACAGCGGGCCACGTGGGTGAATGTTTGCCGGTGTTATGTGTTGTTTGGTCTCGTGGCGAGCCTGAGTGGGCTGCTGGTGCTGCTGTGTTAAAGGCTTTCCAGCTAATATGTTTCAGCGTGCGATGTCCTCATCCACTGTTTGCAAAGAGCACCAAAACGTCGACCTAGTCCTGTTCAATAATGTTGTTTTTAGATGGAATAACTTTCTTACTTTGGAGAGCATTTTCATTTTTATTTTTTTTTTGTGCAGGAGTCAAAAGATTAACACTCACTGAAATGAGTGTTAATCTTCCCACATTTCAGAAAGTCCGACAAAACCACTAAACTATTTTTTTTTTTTTTTTTACTTTTGTTGTGATAAACAATATGAATACACACTTCATGTAACTTTCACAGTGTGTTAAGCTTGGAGTTAAGTTAAGCTGGGAAGTCAGAATCAGGGCTGAGGAATGATCACATTTCTCACATTTGAGCTTGCAACATTCCCCTGGAATGTATGCATCTATTGTTGTTAGCATTGTTAGTCTAAAACTGTGCGTGACAGCGATGTGGTCTTAGAATAACAAAAACAGTAAAGGTGGACTTTGCACGAACACTGGCAATAATACTTTTTTTCAATTATACTTCAAAAAGAGCAAATGGCTATTAAACAGAGAAATGCACAACTTTCACTCATTGCTGATAAAAGGGGGCAGCCGTAACGGAAAATGAACCTAGGGTTATTTTGACTAGAGGGGTGCTTTGAATGAACGTAATGAAGTTGTAAACTCTGGAATGGAGAATTGATAAAATGTTCAATTGCTCCTGAACACAAATAGTAAATCACACAGCAGCGCCTCAGTGCATTTAGGCACGTCGACGTGTTGAAGACGCCTTGCTGAAGTCCAAAGTGAGCATCAGAATGGAGAAGACTTGAAGGCTTTAAGTGAGTATTTCACAAACTGCTGACCTACTGGGATTATCAAGGTATGCTGTTCTCTAAATCATTGTTTACATGAGAGGTGATTCCTTGCCGGTGTAATGGAGGCCTTGTGCCATGTGAGCAATGTTTGTGTGTGGGTGTGTGTGTGTGTCTGTGTGTGTGCGTGTGTCATTCTGTCCCCTGTGACGGAGACAGCTAAGGCTGCAATCGGTAGCGAAAAAGCAAAAGGAATAAAGAGAGAAGAAAAAAATAATAAAGGAAACCCACAATCAGCAGGTGACATTGATTTTCTGTGAAACAGTTTGAGAGAAAAAAAACAAACAAACACTACGCCATGTTTCTTCTGTTGTGTAAAGAAATTTCAGCGGTGGAGTGTACAGGCACCACTGAAGTGGACAGGCGCACATGCACTTCTGTGAAGACACTCATAAACATTGAGGGGTTTCTGCGTAATTGCAGGTTGCAGAGGCTCTCAGAGGACCCTTGTGTTTCACTTTCAAAACTCCGCACGCCGTGTATATTTGTAGTCGTGCGGATCAGGACACACCGAGAGACGGGAAGAAGTTTCATTTGGTTTGTCCACTCCTGTGAGCTGTTTAAAGCCATGCCGTTTTCTCTATCATTTTATCTTATTTTATTCTTTGTTGGGCGGAAACATCCTTCAGTCTTCCTCGAGGGCGCCGCGCCCGCTGGAGCACAAACTTGTCCCACGTCCAAATTACGACATCCAAACATCTGCGCGCGTTGCCAGTTGTGCTTTATAGACCCACAGGCGTGGAGGCATGTTGACTGACAGAATGGGGGGTGGGTGGGTGGTGGGGGGTGTGCTTCAAATGAAGGCCTTCCCTCCAACTCCCACACCTTGCTTCACCTTTCCGCACAACAGTGGTTGGGGGAAAGAAGGGGGGGTGGCGGGGTTGGAATAAAATAGAGTAGCCCTGCCACTCTCAGCTCTTATCCCCACCGCTGCTCCCTCCCGCGCCCCCCACCTCCTTTGCCGTGGGAAATCAAATTTCCATGTGGCTCCCGTATCTGTTGCGCGGCGAGGTGATTTATCAGGGATGCAAAGAGCATGCAGAAACAATCTTTATTACATCCATTTCCTGCTTGTCAGCCAGGATCATGTTGGCTGTTCATTAAAGGCGCAGCGCAGGTGAGGAGAATGCATCCCGATGCCTTGATAGATTGTCTGCTCCCCTGTGGTGACAGCAGCTGGATGGATTGAACAGTGGGGGAGCGGGGAGGGCGGAGGAAAAGCGCTGACTCCGTCGCTGCCCCTGTCAGAGGCACTTTTCCAGAGCCGGCCAGTGTCATTTCCACCGGAGCGTCCCTCGCCTGCATGCAAACTCAGGCCTTTGACACCCATTGGACTTCATCCAAGGATGGGGGGGGGGTTGGAAGAACGGGGTGGTGGGGGGTGCTTAATGCATGGATGGGCTCCCACACACACACACACACCCCCCTAAGCCCCCCGACACCCAAACCCAATTACGCTTTTTATACACATTGTAAAAACTACGGATACACTGTGAAAAATGACGAGGGTTGTTTTAACAATGAGCCCCCAGCGGTCGGCGTTCAAGACGCCAGCCAAGACACGGCGCTGTAACATCACGGGCGGGGGGGACTCGCAAATTAATGAAGGGAAGGGAAAAAAAGAAATCAATTCTTTTTAATGGCCAAAATTACTCTAATACAAGTAATTTGATGTTGCTTGGTGACCACTTTGTTTAGCTACTTGACAAGGCCTGTATTGTCTGGCTGTGAAAGATAACCGTGATTATCTCCCCTTCAACTCATTATTATCCAAATGATCATTTATTATTTTGGCCAAAGGAGCGGGAGAAGAAAACAGCCCAGATGCGGACCACAACAATGACCAGCCGACGCGGATTGTTTCGCGGTGACAAGATAATTAAGGCGGAATGTATAGTGAATTCTAAAAAAGCGACTGGCCTTTATTCACTCGCCGTCTTGCTGTTGGATCATGACTGACTGACTAAATGCTTTTTAATTTGCACATAGAGTCAATCAGCTCGAGAAAATGAAAAAAAAAAACAGAGCTTTTTTTCCATCCTACAGCTGGAAAGGTCCTCTGAATCACCTCTTAGCCCTGTCCACACCTTCATTTTAAACTGAAAAAAAAAACACCTTTTGTACCTATTGTGTAAAAACTCTGATAGCTATGATTAGTGTCCCCATTTTATTTGCTGAACATATAGTCAAACTCATGCGTGTATGCCTTCACACGTCAGGACGAATCCATGTCTGTTCAGAAACATATAATGAATGCAGCAAGATAAAGAGCTTAGCCTCGTTGCGTTTCGACAACCGAAAGCTCTTTGTCGGTGTTTGGACTCGAGCACCCTCAGAAATGAACGTTGGTGCACGGAGCGCAGAGTCTGAGCACAAAAATTCAACACAATCGGTGTAAAATTAGCTCTGCGGTTAGCACCGCTGCGTCGCATGAAGAAGGTTCGGATTGAGAAATTTGACCTTGGGGCTTCACTTGTCTCGTCTGTTCCTCGTGTACGTCACAGTGGCAAAATAACATTATTGTTATTATTATCATTGTTATCATTATAAACTGCATCTTGGGTACGTGACTAATAAAGTAGCTTCAGAGACGATTTTCAAGGTTCTCTTTATGGCAGTGATCTTCCTGCTAACCCACTGGTCATAAAAATTTAATCAGCGCCGTCTTTGGTCCGAGCGAATTTTCTACCCGGGAAATCACGTTCAAAAGATAAAGATGAACCGACAAACCTCTAGGGGGAGTAAAAAAAAAAAAACCAACAGAGAATAATCCGAGCAGCCAAGGGTGCAGCGAGCTGAGTCGTCTGTATACCTCGAAAACACCAATCACAGACTATAAATCTGCCGCTGCGATTCCTCGCCGTTCTCCTTCCCCGTCCCGCCAACAATCCATCCACCCTCGCTATCTAATTTGTGTCCTGTGTCTCTCTTTGAACCAATGACATGTAATGACCGTGACGCAAGCGCCAATCAATACCGGAGTGCTTCGGAGAGGCCCGCCAGAGGGACGGGGTGAGGGAGGGAGGGAGGGAGCGTGCTGACGGCGGGGTGACGGACACTGGCGAGGCTGTCCTGGGACAAGGAGGGTGGAGGGCGGCTGTCACTTCACCCACTCACTGGCCTCAATCAGCAGATGACAGCCTAATGACCGCTGTTTATGTTTATGCGGCCCTATAAGGGAAAAGTCATCTTTAGTTCCCGCCATGAAAGGCTTCTGAGGACACATCGTGCACCGCTAATAAGGGCGCAGGAACTGAAAGGAAAAGGAAAATAAAGTCGGTATTTTCAACGACAAAAAAAAAAAAAAAAAAAATGCACGCATTAATCCAGTGCACAGTAATTTGCGCGTTCCGCATTAATGCGCTTGAACGTGTCAAGGCTGCGCTACATCAAACCCTCTTAACGCCACGCGGTGGTTCGCCGCTCAGTCCTAGAAAACTCTGCTTCACAGGCGCAGGAAGGAACAGCGTGTAACGACTGAGAGGCAGGTGTCCAGGGAAATGTCCGCACGTGTTGCTGCTGTTGCCGTTGGTTTGCCCGGGATTGTTTTTATAATTTTTTTGGGGGGGCTTTTCTCCATTCTAGATTTAAGAAGAAGGAGAGAAATGACGGACTCCCAGAAAACTGCGTGAAGTCAGAGCGTGAAGGTCCTGCTTCATGCAACCAACGTTTCAAAGACCTTGATTTACTTCAGTTTAGACTGGGTGAGTTTGCACAATTATTGAGCACAATCGTTGAATGAGCTTCTGCTGATGTGGACGGACCTATTATTGAATGATAACCAAAGAGCTGAAAAAACAACAATCAGACACTGTGCCACTTCCTCAGTGAAATCCAACTAAACCAACTATTGAAATTCATACTTTTCTTATTCATCAGCACTGCTCCACTGTACCGTGTCATATAGAATGTGATAAAGTTCCCCTTTAAAACTCACCTTCTATAAGGTCAGTGAAGAATTTTTTTTTTTTAAATTGAAATCCATTCAAGAGCAAGGCATTTTTATTTTGGATTATGAAAAGAAAATTGTCTATGAAATCAGTCTAACACAAAGTGATTCTATCCGAAATTCACTTAACCCACATTTTCTTACAGGATAATGAAACTTTTGGTTGGCTGTGAACAGACCGTCACTTAACTAGTCCCCTTGTGATGTCACAGAGAACACTGATACTGTGTCAGTTAATGCAATGTTGTGTTTTTAAAGGAGGCCAGATTTTGTTGCTTTTTAAAGATCAACTAAGGTTTTTGTTTTGTCGGTCAGCCAAAATGAAAATGGGTGTGATACAGCATGCCGTAGGATGGTGTCCAGCTTAAGGGTTGATGTATTTGTAACGGAGAGGCTGCACTGCTTGGGATCATACTGATGCGCCGCTAACTTTTTTTTTTTTTTCTGAGTTTGCACACTAAGTCCGCGGCGACCCCGGTCGTCGTCGCAAGAATACACTGATCTCGTTCAAAAGCAGCTCACTGTTTTTATTGCCCTGCGTTACAAAAGGGGCGCCACGCCGACGTAATAAAAGCAATGTAATAGAAAAAATAAATAAACCTAATGGCAACTGCGGGAGACGCAGTCCAAACGGAGCGGCGGCGGCGGCGGTGGAGGCGAACCCCGAACGCGGGCAAACAAATTGAAGGTGGCACGGCGAATTTTATTTATCGCTCGGCGAGGACCGACCTCGGATGCCAATTGCATTACGCCCCCCAAAAAACAGAGGGATTGGAGGATGGAGATAGGGGGAGACAGGGCGGGAGGGTGGAGGGGAGGAGGGTGGGGGGTGTGTGTGTGGGGGGGGGGGGGGGGGGGGGGGTGACGGGGGCAGCCCTCAGTCAAAGGCAAATAATTTATTTCATCGCAATATTACGATCAATAGACATCGACCGGGAAGGTGGCTAAAGGTGAGCGCGCACATGATCCTTCAGCTGTGAGAGGCGGCCCTGTCTGGGAGAGGGCGGGGGGTGGGGGTGGGGGGGGGTCATCTCCTTGTCAGGCGGGGAGGGGTGGGGAGGGTTGGGATGCAAAAGGCCCAAGAAAATAAGGGAGAGAGAGAGGAAGAAAGAGAGAAAGAGAGAGAGAGAGAGAGAGAGAGAGAGAGAGGAGAAGAAGAGTGAGGGAGCTCTTGCCCGGCAGAATCAATACAGAGAGGTGGAGCAAAGTACAATAGCCTCGGAGGAGAGGAGATTCAGTGGTGCAAGTCTAATACTCTCTCACGCGCGCACACGCACAAATGCGTCAACACACACACACACACACACACACAAACACGCCTCACGCTCGCCTCCTTCTCCTTTTTCGCTCCTGACATTTCCTTCTATATCCTTTCTCTATTTAATTTCTCCCTCTTCCTGCCTCGCTTGCACGCTTGCTCATTTCGTACCCACCTGATATAAACACACAGACACACACACACAGGCAGGCAGGCAGGCACCGTGTATCTGTCGTTATGCAGGAGGAGGTGGAGGTGGTGGTGGTGGCGGGGGGGGGCGCTCTGTCTAAAGCAGTCCAACCTAACAGCAGCAGCAGCAGCAGCAGCTCTGGGCGAAGAAGAAAAAAAACAAAAAAAAAAAAAAAAAAAAACACAGACAGCGAGCCAAGGAGGCGCGCAATCACGCACGGGCGAGCCGAGAGACCCGCACGGGTTTTCGAGTGGACGGGGGAAAAAAAATAGGCGCGCGGCTGGCAATATCTGAAAAGTGATTGCCCTTTCATAGGACATTTTCTCCAAAGTCCAATTTGATGCGCGCACACACGCGTAAGACACACAAACACAGGCATGCAGCGCGTCGCATGGTGGTGAGGGGGTGGTGGGTGTCTGTGTGTGTGTGTGTGTGTGTGTGTGTGTGAGTGTGTGGGGGTGGGCTGCGAGGGGGTTGCAGGGACACTTTAACAGAGGCGCGCGCGCACAAAACAGCGCACGCTACTCCAGCTCTATCAGCACTTGAGACTAGTGAGGCTTCAATTAGTTCTTGATGAATGAGCCCATAAGACGCCGCTCTCTCATTTCCCTTGTTGCCAGATATCCCAGCAATCAGAGGGAGATGAATTCTCATTGTGGCGTGACTGAGACAGAGATGACGGCGGCAGCGGGCGGTGGCGGGCGGCGGCGCCGGTGTTGTGCGGGGGAGGCGACATAAATCATTCGCCCTCTTCACTGAGGGGAGGCGTTTAGCGTCGTCGCACCCAACTTGGCGAGCGTTGGCCAAAGAGGCGGGACCGAAAGAAATGTTGCAATGTCCCTTACGTTGTTGTTGTCAAGGTTTACATCGCCGCTCCTGAAAATAACTTCCGTCTCTTGTATGATGATATTTTGAAAAGAAACTCACACATATACCCCAAAAGATACTCCATTTACAGATATACATGTGTATATATACATACTATGTACATCTACCGTATATCTATCTATCTATCTATCTATTTATCACATTATATATACAGTGTATATGTACATATATACATAGATATAGATATATATATATATATACATATATATATATATACACATATATGTATATATACACACACATGTATATATATACATATATATATATGTATATATATATATATATATATATATATATATATATATATATATATACATATATATATATATGTATATATATACACATATATATATATATATATATATATACATATAGGAAAAAAGACTAATAAATTATACTAATAAACTGAAGCTAAATACAGACTAACCATGAAATGAATTTCATTAATCATTAAAATATGAACATGCATCTGATAACATTGCAAAACCCTTGCAAAATGTATCACTGTAAGTACATCATTATTATTTCTTTATTATATTTTGGAAGTAATAGAAGCAGTTATAGTAGTAGTAGTTAAAGTATTAAGGGTATCATTATTATGAAAAACAGCAGTATTATTATCATTATTATTATTAGTAGTAGTAGTAGTAGTAGAACCAGTAGCAATTGCATCACTTATTATTTTGTATTATTTTTACAGTTGCAATTGTATTATCTATATTACTATATTATTGCCACACATGCAATATTTGTGGGGACAACAATAGTTACAGCTATTGAATCACAATAATTACAGTTATTGAACAGCTATACTGTGTGAAATGTGAAGACAGACTCACCATCGTTAGCGGGATGCAGTGACGAGCGCTCCTACGTGTCCGACAGTGTTTGCCGTCCCAGTCCAGGATCTAAACACAAAAAGGCAGCCACACATCAACACAATGTCAGGGTGATTACTTTGTTATTATGGTAATACTGTGTGACCGAATCCCATCAATCGCGTCCCAAGGACCCCCAGCGCTTTTTTTTTTTTTTTTTTTTTTGCATTTGAGTGACTTTGAACGTGGCTTGGCCGTTGGTCGAGCACATGAACGCAAAGTATCCAGCGAGCAGCGCTCGCGTGGAGGAAAAACCCCCTCGTTGATGTCAGGGTTCAAAGGTCAGGGATGGCCATTATGCGGTATTACACAACACCATATGATAATTTGCTGCCTTAACAACAACATACGCGCTCCTGTCTTGTCAAAACAACGAAAGACGTCGACGCTTGAAGCCCACGTTGATTATGAGCTATCACTTACTTCCGCGGGTACACGTTTGCCTTAAAAAGACGACAACGCTGTAGCGGTTTGTCATATCATCTGTTGAATCACTATAACGTTGACACGCCAATCAAGTGCGCCGCTTTGTCTTTAGTCATACATTACATGAATTTCAAAAGCCCGTCTCCCTTTGCATGTTGCAGGGGAACCGCAGACAGACGGCGTTTAGTATTCATAAGCACCGCGAGCGCGCATTACTCCCCAACACAATCGCCTACATTTTATTTTAGCCGCCGCCTCTTTCAAAGAAATCGCCCAGCAGTGCATTGTTTGGATGGTGAAGGGATGACAGTCGGCGGGGAAATGTTTATCATCGCTTTTCCCAATGTTTACCTGTGGTTGTATGTACAGTGCCGTCTGCGGGTTTGCTCGGCGTAGAGTCTTGGCTCGTGCGTGAGTGAATGGGAATGTTTGCCGTGCGCTGCCGGGGTTGTGTTTGCGCGAGATAGCGCGCGCGTATTCCTGCGTGCGTCTGTGTGTGTGTGTGTGTGTGTGTGTGTGTGTGTGTGTGTTTGTGCGCGTCTACGCCCTGCGAGGAGCCCGCAGAGTTCACGAGAAAGTCACAAAGGCGCCGCTTTCATCCTCGCAACCTCAGGCCATAGATCCACCCACAGACGCGCAACACACACACACACACACACACATGCGCGCACTACAACGGACACGCTCGCAACGAGCTGATGCGGGGCCATCAACACAACTCCCATGAGTGTTTCCCTAAAAAGAGGCAAACACCGCGGGATTCACTTGAAAAACACTAACGCCTTCATTAAAATGCAGCAACACAAAAACACTTGACCATATACTTAAATATCCATACGCGCACGCACACGCACGGCAACCAATTTGGACGCACAAATTAAGAGTTTCAAGAGGCCGCAGCTCTGTTTTGCCACCGCGATCGAGAGGAGAAGCGGCGTGAAGAGGGGCCGGCCGATGCCTTTGTGCGCGTTTGTGTGCGTGCGCGCGCACACAAACACGCACACACACGTCGTGTTGTTTTTTCCTCACGTACGTTCTAAAATCACGATGGAGGAGCTTTATGTTTTGCTTTTATTTTGAAGTTGAGACACTTGACCTCCGCCCACCGCAAAGGTGTTCTCGGCTGAAGGACGGGGAGGGTTAGGGGGGGTAGGGGGGGCTCAGCAGCGCACGGAAAACTGATACGCCGGACGGAATGCTTGGCAAACCAGTCGGAATCGCGGCCCTCCACCTGCGCCGATAGCCAGGGGGGAAATTGTGATTGGATGGCTACTGATGGGATAGACGGAAATGTTACTTAAGGGATCTTTACCGATGTGTGAGATGCGACTTTTGATGCACAGCATCGCCCTGTGGCAGGTCACTGCACAGCCAGCAGTTAATAAAAGTCTTGTTAGAGCCAGTTGGGAATAGAAGAGGAAAAGAAAACAAAAAAAAAAACAATGAAAGCCATTCTTTCTTGTACTAGTAAACGCCCAGCTGCTTCTGGGGGGAAAAAGACTCTAGTTGCAGCATCCGTGCTGGTCTCTTCAGCAGTAGTTTGATCTTCTTCTGTGTTTTTTTTTTCATTTTTAATTTTCTTCTTAGACCCGCTTGCTTTCGTCACTTCCTGCTTTGGTCCCAACTGTAAACAGGATCGTTTGTTGCCATCTATAACCAACTGAAAGCGATTTAAGACGGGGAGCTCGGCAAGATGGACGCGCAGGATTTTGGATTTCAACAAACAATCAGAGAAATGAGAAATACAGAAAAAAGAAATTTAACTGGTTATTGTGTGACTGCAAACTGCTGTTGCCTTGGAAAAAAAAAAAAGAAACGAACAAAAAGCAAAAAAGGAAAGGAGCTTCATGAAACACACGTGCTGCTCACGCCTCCTTTGTAGACTGACGCAGCGAACAGGTCGCCTCTGGCAAGGACGCCTCAGTTGGAGGAGATTACAAAAAGAATTTAGGCAGCGCATGACGTAACTGAGTTTGCACTGCACGGGTTATACACAAGGGGAGGGGGCGAAGCTCGGAGATGAACTGCTGAATTCCAAACTGCCTCTTTACGCAACACGAGCCGGGATGAGAGGTAGCAGGCGAGATACGTAATGGGAGAAAAATTGATGTTTTTTAATCCCAAAAGAAAGGCAGCCTGCTCGCATACAGCAGCTCGCGTTGAGACCCGGTGAAGGAAATCTGGATGCGACTGAGCCGAGAGCACTACATGCATAAAACACACACGCACACGCGCACACGCGCGCACGTCTTTGACACAAGCTCTGTATTTACTCTCCGTCTTTCTCTCTTACGGTCACACGCGTGCAGAAAATTCCTGATGGTCTTCTGAGGCGCTGGCTCTCCAACATGCGTACGCGAACTCTCGCAAGGACGAACGCACACGCACACACACACACGCGCGCACACACACACACACACACACAGAAATAGAGAAATGCATTAAAAAAAGTTAACGCAACACAATAGGATGCTGAACAAATCCACAGTGAAGCTTCGTATAAGAGCCGCGTGCAGGGCGATAACAGGAAATGTATGTCTTCCCTGCCTTTATCTTAGCTTCCCTTCAGCTGTGGTGCACAAACACGTGGACGCTGTCTACCTCTCTGTGTCGTAAACAAACAGTAAGGCCCAAACACACCCACACCCACACCCACACACACACACACACACACACACACACACACACACACACACACACACACACACACACACACACACACACAGAGGCATCATCCAGTGTAAGCGCAGCCAGGATGCTGTATGGATGGATTTCAGCAGCTTTGAAGAAGCTTCTCTGGAGCAGCTGGACTCAGACTTTGTGTGTGTGCGTGTGTGTGTGTGTGTGTGCGTGTTTGTGTGTTTGTGTGCAGTGCTTGCGCACAATATAGGCTCCGGCTCCGGACAGACATTTAAATCCGCCTTGCTTACATCCACACTCGCATGCGGCCACCACAGACACGCACCGACGGCGAGGACGCTCGCTCATGTTTGGTCCTGGCAAACGACCAACCCCGAGCAGATTACTGACCCCCCCGCCCCAACCTCTCCGACCCCGATCAATATCGACACTCACCAGAGGCTGATTCAACACAACACAGCAGAAGGAGAAGGGAAAGAAGGGGGGAGAGACGGGAGGGAGGAAAAACAAGGTGAAGGAGAGGAAAGGGAAGAAAAGAGAAAAGTGGTTAAAAAGTGTCTGATCCGAGTGTTGAGATGGCGCCGATCAAAAGCTGCTGTGCCGTTTACGTAATGGAGCTCCGACCCGGGTCGGCTATATTTAGCCGCATTGTGCAACCTGTTTGTCTTTGGGGCTATTTGTGACACTAGGCCGCGTCTCCTTGTGCGTCCGAAGTTGTAAAAAAAAAAAAAAAAAAAAGAGAGAGAGAGATTGTAGGAGACGACCATTTAACACACCGCCGCCGCTGCGTTCGCTTCCTTCCTCACCCTGCTGCTCCTCCCCCAGCCTCCCACCCCAGACTCCCACTCCTCCATCTTGCCCCGAGAGCTGAGGTGTCAGTCAATCTGTTGCCGGTTGCCGTGGTGATTCGCCGACACCCCCACCGCCACCCTCGGCCCCTCCTCCACCTCCTCCTGGCTCTTGTCAGCGAACACCCTCGCACGTCAATCAAGAGCGTCCGCCGCGCCGATTGGCTGAGTCCCGCCGTACACCCCGAGTGTGTGTGTGTGTGTGTGTGTGTGTGTGTGTGTGTGTGTGTGTGTGTGTGTGTCTGTGTGTGTGTGTCTGTGTGTATGTGTGTGAGAGAGAGTGCGAAGCGGGGTACTTGGTAATGCCGTACAAAAGGTTTTATCATCTGCGGTGATCTAAATTATTCTGTCAAGTGTTATTTTTTCATGGAGTGGTTACTGCAACGAGCCTGCAACCTCCAAACTCCCCCCCCCCCATCCCCAACCCACCCGGCCCCAACCCATCCGTATCAACAGGACTCTTTTCAGTATCTTTCTCTTTGTATCTTTCAGTATCTTTCTTGAATGCTCACTACTTTCATAAACTGTCACTTTCGTAGACGTACAAAAAAATGTAAAATAATTTGTCAATACAATGTAAATATCTTGTTTTTTTCTTTTCTTAGTCTATAAATATTTTTATTTTATCTCTTTATTTGTCTTTTTATTAATATACTTTTCCTTCTTTTGCACTGTGTGGTTGCTGTAATTATGCAAATTCTCTTCTTCTTCTCCGTCTTCTTCTAGCGACTTGCTAACTAGTGGGGGAGGTAGCTATTAGCTCTGATTAAGTGATGCCTCACCTAAATTAAGAAAAAAAAAAGTCTGCAGAGGCATTTCTATGATAATCAGCTGGACCAGTGACGTAAAAAAAAAAAAAGAAGCAAATTCCAAATAGTAGATTGTGTCAGCATGTTACATATTTGACCTTAGGAAAAAAATACTATTTTCAGCCCTCTAACTTCAGATCTAAGAGGACAGATTTGTTCAAAGATAGCCCTTGGTCACTGGTATTAATCACAGACCACTGAACTGCCTGTTGATAGAACATGATCCCGTCTACTCTTGATTAAAAGTTTTATTCCCACCCTCAACTTCCTCTTTAAGGAGCAGGTCAAGTGAAATCAGTTCTTTCCGCAAGTCACAATTCTTCCTGACCCCTAAGTGTTCCGCTCCCAGCACGCCGTCGTCGTTGAGTGTTGTTGCACTCTGTCCAGGCACAGCTGACTTTAAATTGGAATAACACTTGGAGCTACACTTTACTGACACTGAGTGACGGCACTAAAACACAAGTTTAACAAAAGTTCCTTAATGTGTTTTGCAGAAAGAGCGCGAGTCGAGGAAGACGACACGCCACGGAGTCCACGTGCACCGTGGAGGAAAATACAGAGCAAATATATTTTACCTTAAATAGGATAAAAAGGTTTTTTTGTTAATACTGTTGTGCGCAGCCTTTACTGAGACCCGTTGATTGAAAATGTTGCATGGGCAGTGTTTTGTTGTTTCTATCTTTGTATGCAGTGTCACAAGCGTTGTGTTGTGTTATGTTGTGGCGCTCCGTGTTTCTCTTTTCGGTTATGTCACTTTTTTATAGTCCTTCCTCTGGGAAAAGACGACCCGTCCAATTTGTAACTGCCCCCCCCCATCCCACCCCACCCCACCCCCAAGATGCAATTTCTGCCATCGCCACCGATGTATTGTGCTTATGTTGTGAACAAATATAACCGCGTCTGTGGTTTAAATAAAACATCTCATGTATTATAGTAGAGGAGAGGTCTTTGAAAGTTGCCGCCCCTTAGCAAGAAAGCCCTGCGATTCCAAAGCAGGCTTTCTCATTTCAGGGTTCGACACTCCGCAGCCGTGATTGTGAGTAGCTGCGTTTCCATTACAGTTTTTCGCAAAATAAAAGCGATATTTCCAAAATTTTGACAAAGTACAATTGCGATTTGCAGGTGTTTCCATTGAACGGTGCGAAGCGCATAAGCTGTAATTGCAAGAATTACCTTTGCTTTTTTTGTTTACATTTGTTTGCTGTCAAGAATGATTGTTGTATTTTTCTCTTTTATTACCAATAAAAAAATATTCTGTTTCCTCCTCTGTCCAAAGAGAACGAGCCATTGTCACTTGAAGTGAATTGGTCATGAGACCCTGTAGGAATTAATTATCACAAGTTTTAATCGCTTAGTCTAGTTCTCTGCCAAAAAAAAAATCATATATATATATATCTGACAACATGTGACGAGACTGGACAGATAAGAAGCAGAACGGCGGGGATTAGGATGTTTTTAAAGCAACCATCACTCTGCTGGAGAGCTTCATTCAAGGTTTTAGGAGGAAGTCGGAAGTTTTATTCTAATCCTGACTGTGAGAAGAAGGGGGGGAAAATCCATCTAAATCCAAAATGCATACTATGCACATGAGTTATTTTCTGGTTCGCGCACAAAAAAAAACAACCAAAAAAACAAACAAGGGCCGTCGCTTTTATTGCTCTCCCCCCAAAAAACACTCGCTGGCGAAAAAACAAAGTGAACAAGAAGGGATGAGCTCGTCTGGTTGCGGTTCAGCTTGTGTGTCAGCATCGCTCCGAGCCTCATCAATCCCCGACATCTGTCTCAGTTCAACACGGTCAGCCTCCCTCACCTCCTCTCCCTCCCTCTCTCTCTCTCTCTCTCCGTAATCTGCCTGCCTCCCTCCATCTTCCGTCTCTCTCGCTCTCTCTCCAGTCACACATGAAAGGCTGCCTGACTCGTGCCTGTCAGAGGAACATCCTTCACCATGAGGACATTTGGGACTGAGGGCTAGAGAGACAGCGGCATCCAGACAGAGGACCTATTGAAAACACACACACAAACACACACGTGCACTGTTATACCCACAGAGGGTCAGTGGAGGTGGTGGAGGGACTGGTCACTCTTATCCTCTGTTGGCTGCCAGTCAGTTGGAGACTCCTGTGCCGTAAGCAGAAAAGACCCACCCTGTGTGAGTGTGTGTGTGTGTGTGTGTGTGTGTGTGTGTGTGTGTGTGTGTGTGTGTGTGTGCGTGCGCGTGTCTCCGTGTTTTATTTTGTCGCTTTTTGATTTCGGGGACTCCCCGGTCTCCAACCATCGGCGAAAGGCCTCCCTGATTCTGCCTCCTCTCCAGTGAGGTGGAATACCACTCGCGGATTTCCATGCCATTAGCATAGCATTAGCATCCCATTACGGTGACACAGCCGGGCCCGCTGTCTGTCGACGTGCTATCGGCTCATCAAGGCCCGCGCCTGCCTCTCCACGCAGGGCGCGCCACCATAACAGCCGCTCTCTCTCTCTCTCCCTCCATCCCTCCTCACACTTTCACTCCATCACCCCGCTGCTCAGCTCTGTCACTCACGCACACGTTAAGACTGGTATGAAAAAAAAATCCATTCCCCTGCAACACTGTCTGTGTTACATAATGACGCCAATATATAAGATGGTGTTAGTAAATTGTCGTGGTGCAATCTATGCTGACCTAGTCTCCAAGATGCACCAAAACAAAAACAATGCGCAAAACTGAAATACTGGCCACTTGACACACCCCTTCAAGAACCTTGCGCAAACAGCCAATCACGCGGCGGCTTGCTAGTTTGAGCCAACCGAAAGGTAGCTAACCCAGGCTAGCACTGGTGCAACCAGGCCTGCATGTTTCCACTGATCCGCTTGGTGTCAGCTCGGTACGGGACAGCTCGGTCCACTATATTATCACCATATTGTCATTATAGCGATAATAAAACCACAAGTTAATCTTTAAAAGTTATCAACAGCCATATATAATATGATTATGTAATCCTTACTCATAAAGAAAAGTCTACATAGGAAAGAAAAGACTGCTCTTGTTCATACTCTAACCCTCTGCAGTAATGTATCATTAGTAATTCAGCACTGTCTTAAGCCAAAAGTGAGGATTTTCGACTGAAAATACTCAATATTTTATAACCCCATCTGCAAAATCCTATTCAGGAAATGCCATAATTATTTGCAGCAACGCCTTTTTAGACGGACGATCTCCAGCAATATTTTCTTTTTTAGTGTAGTATAGTACAATAAGATCTTAACCAATACTCTGCACAGTATCACTGGGTTCTCTACCTGCAAATAATACTGAGGCAGGAGGACGTAATAAGCTTAGATTAGTGGCACACTTTTTTATTTTTTTTAAACAATCTGCATGTGCAGGCCTAAGCTTGCTAATTAACATGTCGCCAACACACTAAAACAAACAAGATAAAACATGCTAATTGATATGGTAATTAATATGATAAAGCTTTGTTGAAATAGTGACTCTCATTTCTGTGTCTCATTGACTACGTGCCAACATTTGATTGATTTAATTTTCCAGTAAGCACTGCGACAAATAAATCTCCATTCAGTGTTTACATTTTTGTGTCAGCTTTCCGATTGTGTAGACTTGTGGACAAAAGAAATATATATATATATATATATGTACTGTAACATTGCCGCTTATCCTCGTCAGACGGTTCGGTTGTGGCTTGGCAGACAACAGATATGTACATACGTATAAGCTGGATTTATAGATATGCATATAGTGCTCAAGCATGTTTCATAAAGGTGTACTCCATAAGTATAAGTTGTATAGGTTTGTAACAGAATAATACCAAAGCAGTCATCTTAGTAAGATACAGGAACTTTTTTATTATTATTATTATTATCATTATTATTCTTATTATTATAAAAGCTGTGACTGAGACAAGGTAAAGATGCCAAGTTTCCCAAATAGTAAGGGCATGATAGTACATTTCCGCCTGTCAAACACACATAAGGTAAAAGCTACTGCACTCCAAAGTTGAACCTTTTAAATGTTGCCTGAGCTAATGATCATTTCCAATTATTATGCCATTGAAACTAATTTTACACGTGAAAATTTAAACAGACACATTTACAAAGCAACTTGCGCAAGGTATTTTAATGTCTCGATCCTCGCTCGTCTCACATAGACCCAACGAGAGACGCGTGTGAAAGAGTCGGTTTGCCGCACGTGTGAGACCCAGCGATGGTGTCACGGTGCACTCACACCCTGGAATGGCCTGAACTGCAACACATGAACAAGGTGAGAGGCTCTGAAAACCTTCTGCCAGATAGATAGAACGTGACAAAAAAAAAGAAAAAAGGTACATTTTGTATTGCTCGCGAAAGAGACGGTGCTAAGTTGAAGGTTATCAAGCGTGTCGAAGGTTCTTCATGTGGCGCCTCGTGTCTTGCAAAACCGATATCACACATCTTGACTGGCTCAAAATTGTTACCTTAGCAACACTGTAGAGAGACTGGATGTGCATACAACATATTACTGAAAACTATTAAGAACTAAAACACTGGCTAAGTTTTTTTTTTTTTTTTTTTGAAGTGTTCATTGAAATTTGGAGGTTTCCGTTAAAGCGCACCAGAAATTTTACAAAAATCTGAAATGACTAATGCTGATTCTGAATCTGTTTGGAGTTGATTTTAAGACTTCTTTTGTCATCGTATGACTAAGAGGAGGCCACAGTGGGAGAAGGGGAACTCATCTCTGCAAACAAACGTTGTGCTGTTGCATTCCTTAATTCTGTCCAGTGGAGTAAAGGGGGAGAGTTGTGGT